>NC_051177.1:46318669-46518669 GCF_013339695.2 Rhipicephalus sanguineus
GAGATTAGGGGTTCGCGTCGTCGCCGTCTCGCCGGCGAGGCCTCTTCCGTGCGATGCCTCCACCGGTCACCTCACCTGCTGCGCAACGCCGGGCTCCCGTTTGCGCCGACTTCCATCGTGCAGGACGCTTTTCCTTTCGGCCCCCACAGTTACAGTTATGCGGACTGCCGAGCGGGGGGTGCTGGGTATCTCAGTGGGCACAAAGGGCGCTATCTCTCAACAATGCTATATTTTTGGAAACCAGGGTACACTTATGCACTCGCTTCACTAGTCACAGCCACGTGATCATAGTGAACAAAGTGAAAAGGAAAAAAAAATTGCTGTGATATCTCAAGGCATGCGCAGTGGTTTCCCAAAATAAACCATTGTGGAAATTAGCGCCCTGTGTGTGCCTTATATGCGCTACGAGGAAACCTACTGAAGATACGTTACCAGCAAGACCGCATCACATCCCTCGTGCACTGGGTATGCCATGGGTGGTGGCGAAGCCTATACTCAGTTCGGCTTTGTTTCCGGCTTCTTTCGCCGAGAGAGAGAGAGAGACTAAGCATCTTTATTTGCAAAGTTGCCAAGGGGAGGCACCTTTGGTCCAGGAAGCCTTGAGCTCGGGCCGCGTCCAGGGCCCTCGCGGCCAGCCTTAGCTGATCGCTGAGTAAGTTTTGATCAGAGAGACGGACAAGGAAATAAAATGACAAAGACAAGGAGGCTACCTGGAAGAAAAAAATACTTGATATGAGTAAATAAATTATACGTGTAAGTTCATGAAAATAAGGAGGCTTGATCTGGAATCGTTCAATGAGGGACAGCAAAGCCAGTCCTACTTTCTTCACGATGCCACGGCGCATGCGCCCTTCCCCTGGCGGTAACGTCGCGAAATGCCTCTTGATCTCGGAGGCTTTCGTTCTGGTGATTAAAGTTTTCCCGGCCCTTACCAAAACCATATACGGCTGTGTGCAGCGAATGAAAATGGAAAAAGGCAGATTCCTCCTGTCGACACGTTGGCTCCAACGACATTTACGACATTTCCTGCCTGTGGGATTGCATGACCTAACGAACATGGCAATAGATCCGCATTCACGAAAACACTTTGCGCAACGATTGTTTGTAACATAATATTTAAGCCAATCCTGATGCCGGACATATCATTAGCGAAGCCAGCTAGCCAATGGCGAAGCACGCTTAAAAACGAAAAATCATCAATTCGGCCCCAGTGTCGCTCGTCTGTAAAACCGGCAGTGAGCGTCTCTCACACAACAGTCAACAGCTGTTGCCCAGGCTCCACTTAAGCCTTTGTTCCGTCGCTTATTATCTACGAGTTTTCACGGCCAATCGAGTCAGAAACCAAGCTCTCCTGAGGAAAACTGGTACCATTTCCCATAATTTCAGACCTGCCATACTGCCGCATTTTATTAGCTCTAAATGCACCCGCCCTTCGCCATTGGATACTCTCAATAAAAATAGCACCGGGACGTTTGTTTATACAGACCCTTTCGTTATTTACAAGCAAGGCGGCCTGGGCCACCCTCTGAAATAGTCCTCTAAATTTAGCAGGAAAGGCAGAGATAAGGTCGCAGCTAGAAGTTCGCATTCTAGCAACTCCTCACCTGCCAACATTTCCTCTGCTTTTAATGACAGTCTTATGGAACAATGATACATACGCGGGATCTACGGGTTTGAGGTGCATTTGTGACATTTGAGCACCCACAAAAAAGACCAATTTAAACAACGTTTGAACCGTTGTGCGCGTGGGTATGTGCCGCACGTCGCAACATTATCAGAATTTAAAACAGCGCAAGAGACAGAAGACTGCAGTGAAAAGGAGGAAACAGACAACAGCGCTATTGTAGGTCTTTCTTTTACTGGTCTTCGGTTTCTTGCACGGTTTTAAATTGTGCCAGCCCGCCAAACCATCCACTGTCATTCATTATCCATCCATTATCATTCTTTTTTATTGGGAGAAAGACTTCTGGCAACAATTCTTGATGTAGATACGTGTATTATATGTGTGCTGTACGAGGCCAGTGGGGTGTATGAATCGAAGCAGTATTTTGTGGAATGTGTTGTCATGTATACACTGGTCATACCTGGTTGTGGCACTGTGCAGCGGAGACGGGAGCCTTCCGATTGCGAGCCTGGACATGTGCCAACATTCGATCGGCACGAATATCGCCATGTTTGATAATATGGAGGATGTCTGTATACATCATTACGTGCCCCTGATCGAATTTATGAATGAATGAATTTGGATTTATTTGGGTAGGGCGGCTAGTTCGTTTAAATCGCAAAGGAAGCTGCATAAACATAAAGAATAGGGAAAGGGCACATGACAAAGGCAAAAAAGGACAAGTAACACCTTATTTCTTTCCGCTGACTTGCAGCGGTCCAAGAGACGTTCCAGGATCACAGCACAAGCGAAGTTGTCCACTTGTCTTGCCTCGCTGTGCCTCTTGTTGTCCGTCAAGTTCTGCTTGTACGTTATCATGCAATAAACCTTGCTCGCTAAGTTCACACTGATGGTTTCAAGAAGTGGTGTGCGAATAGTGAAATTTCATCTCGAATCGAATAGCGCCGAATAGTGGCCAAAAATATCGAATATCGAATCGAGTATCGAATAGTATATTTACACGAAATGTGTACCACCAGTTACGGCAAGACAAAGGAAAAATCAGGGACGCTACAGCGTGCTGACAGCTTCATTACGCACTTGTTCGGGAGTGGCTTTTGTTTCAGATTTTATGGGCAGTCAGCAGCGCCCCTCCTAACCTCCTAACAGAGGGGAGTACGGTAGCTAGTTTTCTTTCCCTCTGGTCGCTCAGTACGGCTCATCTGACAACGGTAATGTTGTGCTTCATTGCCATGAGTGCTCCGGGCCCAAAAGTCTTCGGGCGCCCGTTAACAGCAGCGTTTTAACTGCGCGCCAGAACGATGGGAGTTTCCGAAGTAGTGGTGCGGTGCGGCAGTGGCGAGTGCCCAGCGTGAACAAATTTTTACATGGAAAGCCAATCACCGAGGGTTTCGCAGGCCAAAGTCAGGTCGTTTTACGGCGCTTGCGGCATATGCGACCGAACTACGCAAGAAGTCCGTGCCTTCGTTTCGGGAGCGATGTTGCGAAGGACTTGACAGTTTTCTCATGTGTTTTTCTAGGAGCGGAAATGACATAATCTCCTTTAAGATGAACATGCGCTCGCTTTTGAACAAGGATGTCGGTGAAAGTTTAACGAACGGCGACGCTATAGCGTTAGTTTTAGCCACCCCACCCTAACTAAGTTGCACCATGGGCCTTTGTCTCGTTTTAGATATTCGTCCTGTCGAATTATTCGAAACTTCGAATACTAGCTATTCGAAAGTCGAATCGAATTATTCGATAAGGAACTATTCGATTCGTATTCGACACTCGAATATTCGCACACCCCTAGTTTCAAGCATACGTATGAAAAAGTCTTACTAAGCTTTCAGCTAAGGGAAGAGTGGGCTTTGCTCTCGCGAAAGCGCAGTTTACCAACGCAGCTCAAGTGTCCTTCAACGCCAATTTTCGCTCGGTGGCCATCAAATGTCCACAAATCTCGCGTATGCACGTCTTTTTTTATATTTCGTTCGAGTATATGCCGTAGATTCGTCCGTACGACAATGACATGAAATAAATTGACTAAGGTGGCGCCGCATCCGGAAACGCCAAAATAATTAAACGCCTTAAAGTTGCCGCAGAAACATCTGCAACGATGAGAGTACTGGGTGCATTTACGTGCCGCCAAAGGACGCCGTTTTGTTGTAAAATTCGGAGCTTACATTACATGCTTACATTACATGCTTCCTGAGATAAGCGGATCTAAATGAAGCGCAGGTATTCACTGTGCTGATTGTACAACAAAACCACGGCCTCGTCGACATCCCCGCATGTCCCCTACAGTGTACATGCACTGTCGCGTGCACCGACTGATGGCGGAGACGACGTATGTGCAGTTCTCTTTCGCAAGAGCACGTGACGCTCCGCCTATTCAATTTAAACAAAAGGAAGTGTGCCTTGCGCAACAGGTGTGCACATGTTTCTACGCTGATTTAGTGGAGAGAAATGCGAGTGAACAAAAAAAGAAATCGGGCGTCGCTGGTGGTGGCTGGCCGAGTTTCGTGGGACGCGGCAGGCGTCGCCGCGTCGAGGGCGGAAATGGCGCGCTCGCTTCTCGGAAGAGCGCGCGCCGCGGGAGGAACACCTTGTTGCGCGCCCATCCGGCGGCTCAGCCCCGGCCTCGCACCGCTTGCTGCTGCTGCTGCTGCCTCGCACAGCTGCTGCTCATGCTGCTGCTGAATGGAGGAAACGCGAGCACTGCGCCGGACGCATCAACGCGAACCAGATTTGAGCGAATCGGATAATCAAGGCTAATATGATTAGTTTCAGTTGCATTACAACTTTTGATTCAGCAGTGTTGAGCGTCCACAGCGGCTCTGATGGCGCAGGCTGCCATTGGAAATGGCTGGCACCTGGGCTCTGCTCAGGATGAATTCGAGTTAATGCGACAGAAATTATGTGAATACTCCAAGTGCGTTCGTGCCATTGGCACTACCGCCGCCGTCCTGTCACGCTATCGATGGCGCATGCGCAGTACGTGTGTGGACGGTTGGAAGGCGTTAACGGTACCGTTTCTTTGTTGCCAACGGTGACAAATACTTCATGTTGTTACACAAAACAAAAACATGAGGGATTGGCGTGAGTAGGCATCAGGTAAACACGTAGTTGTCTTCACCGATGAGTACCATGGAGCATTATTCTCGCAGAATCCATATTATCAATGTTAACAAGATCTAAGACGATGTACCCTCTTTTTGAATAAGTGTCAGACTTTGAAGCGAGGCGCTAGCAAGAACAACCACAGGGCCCAACATTTTGTCCTCATGTCATGAGATTACAAGCCTTATTTTGTAGAATGGTCTTTCTATCTGACGTTCGTTCACGTAAATATACTTGAGAGGTTTGCTCTTGTCACTGGCTACTAACGTCGTTATCATACTGCCAACGCTTCAAATGTCATCAAAGTAAGTAAATCAATCGATCGATTGAGGATTGCTGACATCTTGGAAGTTGTCAAACGCGCAAGCCGTCAAAGGGCATCGTTCTATCTCGCTGAGCATCTGTATACGCGCATCGCTGCACATACAGCGAATATTTCTTTAGATGAAATAGCTGTGACGAGCCGTGGAGATAACGAGTAAACATTGCAATCTCGTTCGCGCAAACTTGAAAGTCTCGATATCCTCGTATATAATTCGAATGGCATCACAATGCCGCGTATACGGCACACAGAGAGGAAAGACCGCAAACGCACGTACCCATCTGTGTGCGGTTTGCGGTGCCGGTCGAATGAAGTGAAGTTCATTCAAGGAGAAAAGAATACGAGTGTATTTTAGGGGGAGGGCAAAGCGTTAAAAAAAGTGCACTAAGGGGCTTATCCCCCTACGAACAGTCAAAGCATCAGACAGTCAGCATCAGCGCCACTTCACGGCGGAATGAGTAAAATATAATAAGATTTAGAACACAAATGAACACACAGGTGATACCATATTATCTATAACGGCATTTACACTCAACACATATGCTAGCTATCTTCTGTTAAGCAGCAATCACCCCGTAACACTCTTCTTTTGTTATTTTTAATTGAGATGCAAACTTGCCCTTAATTGGCTTTATGCTTCGTGTGTATGTGGGTATGATATGTGTGCTGCAAGACCTGCGTTGTGTATGAGTTGAAAGTGTTTTGTGGAGTCTTTAATCATGTATCCAATGCATGGTCATCGCCGGTCGTGGCACTGTAACGTATGCCTGCTTGCAGTAAGCGTTCCAGTTGCAAGCCTGGACATCTGCAAAGCAGGTGGCCTACATCTGACTCCATCAAAAATCGCGCCTTTCGTTTTGCATTTCAGCCAGATAGCCCAGGTATCAGTGTTCCAATACCATCGCATACCTGGGGTGTACTATCTTGAACATTGCCAAATTCTTCGATATATTCAAATATCGCCGTGTGGTCAGCTGTGATTGACCCAGAGACGTGCTACGGGCTCTCATTGACTCAAAACGGCGCGATTGGGCAACTGAAGAACATGGCGGAATATGACAGTGTCCAGAAAATGGGCACTCTTGGTCACTGTGCGTCAGGCTGTTTTTTGTTTGTTTGTTTGCTGTTGTTTTGTTTTCTGAGCTTCTTCGGGCGCTCGCTCATCTCTAAGGGAGGAGAGGGCGTCACACAAAACGTGAAGGAAGGCCCGCGTACATCGTCGCCGTCGCTGCCAGCGGCCAAGCGTGTCGTCATTTCCGGTCCTCCACTACTTCTCGGTTCATCGCGCACCCTTATCGGCGGCTTCCGCTCTCGAAGCCGCCGTTTTTCCCACCAAGGCGCGGGCGTCTCAAGTGCGCCGCCAGCCACGCGTAGTAGTCATATACTCGAACCATACAGCAGCCACCGCTGGTGGTGCACTACGGGAAGTGTCATCACTTTCAAATAAGCGCCGTCTTCCTTCTTCACATCTCGCACACCTCGCTTCACTCAAACTCTCCTCCTCTCCCTATTTGCCTCCGCTTCTCCTCACGAAACAACCCGGCCGAAGTGTCCACTGCCAAATACGGCTGTTTTCTGCTTCCGATAACCACTTCCTACTGTTCTTGTATCCGTTTCCCTCGAAAACTTGGAACCATGCTGAGTATCATGGCCTTCAGAGAGAAAATCGACGCTTTTTTTAACACCAATTTCCACATGTGCGCGAAATTCAGCCCAAAGTCATTCAGAGCTAACAAAGATCAAGACTTGGAAAGCGGAGTGGACGTCCATTAATTAAGAATACATATTGAAAGCCGCATCCTGACAGCCATTGCTTTTCTTTTTTTTTTCCTTTTTTTACTTCGCTGAATATTTTGAAACCTTCTGTTGTAGAACGGAAAGTAATACAGTATACCCAAAGTATTTTCGACCACTGCTTGTCCGCATCAACACTTTCGCGACATCAGACAAATGCACAGAATAGCTGCAACATGCAAATTGCTCGCAGCGATATCACACATCCCAATTTTGAGTTGAAGTATAGACAAGACCGGCCTGTCGCAGCGGCCTACACGACACATTGCAAAAGTCGTATTTCCAACGTGACGGCATGTTCTACAGCCTGACGTAATAGATCGAGCTTGCTGTGCTTTAGACTATCGATAGAGAAATTTGTTTGCGGAACGTGGGTGCGTTTTTATAGGCTGCAGATTTGTCGAGCTGTTTGATTTCCCTGTTACGATAACGTCTACACCGCCTATGCTCGAGATTCGGACGAAATCATAAGGGACCCTTAGACGTGATCAGAGATCAAAGGGACCGCACTTTCGCGCAATAATCATCGAAAGAGAGAAAAGTTACATGAACTAAAAACTTGGGAAGAAAATTGCCCCGAAACAATCATTCCTTGTCTCAGCGCTTCATTTAATTCTTAATTTCGCGATTTTACTTTCGATTTTCCTCCAAAATGTAGCATGAACATGTAGCATGTGCATGTAACATGTAGCATATAAACGCACAAAGTATGTTCCCAACGTCCACTTTTTGCTATTGTATGCGACCGATTTCATCCAAATCTATGTGGTTTCCTCGTGAAAGCACTTCCACGTATTTTCAATATAACGAGAAATCTCAATGTGCACTAAAGGAGTAATGATAGACCGTGCTGTGTTCGCAAATTATCCCTTTGCAATGTTAATTAAGCGATCACTGGTACAGCGAGAAGATACTTGGTAAGACCTGATAAGATGCAACAACAGAAGACGTATGGCGACACCGCCGCAAAGTTTCCGCACCATGTGGCCGTGACGTCACGGCTTCTGGCGGTGTCTTCTATCTAATATCGTTGTTCATCGGTACTGAGAAGGACTACATCGCACTGGAAAGAAACAAAACGCTCAACCTGTGAAGTTGCGATAACTACTGCATGAGCCATAAACTTCCTTCATACGAGAGTATACAATGAAACTATGACGTCACAATGACGCTATGGTGAACAGGCTTTGGTATAAAAGTCAAGAAAGGAAAGTTTCTTTTATTTGTTCCTTTTTTTAGTTTTCTCGCCGCTCTTAGGCGCCCGTTCCTGCGTTAAACGGCGTCGCCATTGCCGTCAGAGGCGCAACCTATAGACAGGACATAGTAACCGATAAACATGAAAGAATAAAATGAGAGAAATATACCCAGAACAACCAGTCATCACACAATGCTAATTGCGCAACGAGTGTGTGGTATAATGCTTCCCACCCACTGCAATATGCTCAGCCATAATTCTTCATCGCCCACATGCAGTATCAACAAAGTGCACGTAATACCTTACAGATGTGTAGCGGGTACCTCGCTTATCAGCAGAAAGACGAATAATGGCGAGTGGGTGCTGTCCTACCTTACAAAAAGTTATGATTTATGGCGTAGTCGATACCTTGCGGAACGCCCAAACTTCAAACACAGTTAGGCAGCATCGTAATCGTCGGTGAAATTTTTTCCCCATCTAGTGAATGAAAATGACACTCTTGGGCGAATACTTCAGCAGTCCAAGCGGACTTATTGTATGAGGAGGATGCACGTATTGATGTCAAGTAGCGAGACATTCGCTGCAGTGCAGCTATATATTTCGCTTCGTTTAATTAAAGAGGCGATTGTAGAGAACTCACGTACCTATCACTCGGATATTTCACGGGGCACTGTGATAATCTATCCCGTATCTTTTTTTTCGTTGTTTTCGTTTTACATACTAACTTACAAGTCTTGTCCGTCTAATGTTATCCCACAAACGTGAGGTCTAATGTGAACGAATAACGTCGAATTATTATCTCGGCACGGCTTTCGTCGATCACATTGTCACAATGTTTCAAAAAACAATATGTATCCATTACTGCATTTTCGGCGCGGGCAACAAATGAAACGCGTCGGCTACATCCTGTCTATAAAATGCGACTAGCATATCTTATGTTGCTTATTATCATAAGCTTCCCGTAATCAGCGCAATGACCTGCGTTATTTCTTCTCAATGCGCCGCTGGATGGCAAGAAATGCTTATAAGAAGGGTAAAAAAAGCATCGGGTCACTCTTCCAAGGACAGCATCCTCTACCAGCAGCTCAGTTCCTCTACAGGGCTAATTAACAGATGTTCACAGAAATCGTTGCTGGGCTAGTTGGTTCATAATAGTGAACTGCAGAGCGCAAGTTATGAATGGCACATAGAAGAACACACGCTAAACGAATGCACACAACACAGGACAAGCGCTTGTCCTGTGCTGTGCTGCGTTCTTCAGTGACTCATGCCTAATTTGCGCTCTGCATTTTACTAATTAAGTAAACTGCAGAACACAATAAGGTACGGTACATAGAAGAACACACACGTCACAGGACAATTACCGTTTAGCCCTTGTGCGTGTTCTTCTATGTCCAGTACCTAATTTGCGCTGTGCAGTTCACTAATTAATGGAAAACTTCATTCACTACGCATCATCCTCCCAGCATCACTCCTGCGGGTCGCACGGACTTTGCCACGATCCCCGCGAGATGACGCCACCGGCGTTTCTCCACTCTACTCCCTTTCTCTCCCTCTTTCTTCTCTCTGAGCAGCAGAGGCAGCAGCAGCAGGCGCGCGCCCTCCAAGAAACAAGCGTCGGTCGGTGCACGTGGCCGACGAGCAGCCGTCGCTGGCAGTTCAGCAAGAAGAAGCGGGCATGGGGGGGGGGGGGGTGTTTGAGGGGGGGCACGGCGCTTTGCTATACGGCCCCCGGCGCAGGAAGTGGGCGCCCATTGAAGAAGAGCGGCCCGTTTCCTGCTCCCCGCCGCAGGAAGTCCCTCTCCTTCCGCTGTCTCGCCCGAAGGACGTTCGCAGATGAAGCGAGGGGAGGGGAAGGCAGCAGGCACCACCACGGTCGGCCACCGACACCACCGCCCGCCGCCGCCGCCCAGGCTCGGCCATCGAGGCACTAGCCCAGAAAAGGAGCGCCCCAAGAGAAACACACACACATTCGCTTCTGCTGCTGGTAGGGGTGTGCGCGTGCGCCCGAATGGTCTGCTCTCTACGCGCTCTCCGCTCGATAATGGATGCGCCGCACCAGCGCCCGGCGTTGCACGCAGCCGAGCGCAGTTTTGGGCTTTGGCCCTCCCGATGTCTCACATACGAGCGCTTCCTTCGGGTCCAGGCTTCGCACTTGGGGGCGAAAGAAAGAAAATACTGTGCGAGTCGCGTATTTCAGAAACCTGACAACGCCAGCGGCGCGCATACAATGCATTAGACAGAGTGGACACCCGTGTGCCGCTCCTTGAGTGCAGTGTCTAAAGTGTATATAGACGAGTCGGATTTGCTGGTGGTATTAACTTTTCAATGAAGTCAAGCCAAAGAAGATTTGAAAGATAAAGCTGCCGTTTTCATCTTCAGCTCCATTTACCAAGGGGTTATACTCACCAGAACCTATCAACAGACCCACGATAAGAGAATACTAATACGGCTTCTTGCTCCCTTGCTTTTTTCTGATCGCTGAGAAACAGTGTAAGCAGGTGATGGAGGCGGTGCGTCACAGACACCAGATAAGGCGCGGACGCCAGTCGCAATTGCTCCACTTGTCATATACGGCATTAAAGGACCAACATGAAATGATAAGACTGTGGTGACACGAAAACAAATCGAGGCCGTCAGTTCTCCTTTTTGCATCGGAAATTGGTTAACTAGAACAGGACAGATTGTTCGACAGCATTGTCAACTTGAGTCTTAGCGAGGTTAGGTCACACTTAATTGTTGCAGTGAGCACTGCTCCGGGCTCGATTGCAAGTTTTCCTTATACAGAGCTGCTATGACAAATTAAGAGGTCCCGTTACATCGAATACACGTTTTGCCGTCATTGGAGCAAGTATGGAACTCACTCCGGCAAAGGAGGCCGCTTTTAGCTAATGCCGAAAGTCATACCGTAACACGAAAAAATTCAAGTTTGATAGGTAGTCACTATCATTGGCGTCGGCAGTATATTGTCTTGAGGGGGGGGGGGGGGGGGCAAGTTCCCGTTTTGCACCGCCCTGCCGAAGGCCCATGGCTCACAATGAAGTTGTATACGGTGGAGCAATGGCTCAGGTAACGAAGCGTTGAATTTTGCACCGGAAGATTCACACACACGAAGACGATAAGATCCAGGGGCAGCGTCGCGTCGTCAAATGCGCCTTTATTATTCACAGGCCAACAACAGTGACCGTCCTGTATGGTACACAAGCTCGTGTAACTGCGGCAGTCACGACAATAACAGCGGGGCTGGCGGTGTTCGCACTTGAGGCGTTATTAGGCCTTTTCGATTATCAGTCTCTGACAGCCCCGGACTTCGTGGAGCAGTTTGTTCGGTCAATGAGCGTTTCATACATGCAGTGTCCGTGACAGTCCAGGACTGTCAGGGAAGGACAATCGAAGACTCACTCGAGTATGGTCACTGCTTCTCTAAGAAAACCGGAAAATCGCAGCACCACAGTCGGCGCAGCCGTAAAACATTTAACAGTTCACAGAAATCGCCTCAACTGCGAACACACCCGAGCGCCGTTGCACCCGCGGCGACCGAAACAACTACTCTATTATCCTCTTTCGATCCCGTATTGTTTTACATCATGGCCTTCGAGACCAGGTGGCGCACACCACCCGAATCTCGCATGCCACGTATAAACATAATGTGTTTCGCACCAGGAACGCTAGAAAGGAATCTGGCGCAGTGGTCATCAACCTTCCTGCAGCCTTCTCTATTGTGAAAGGAAGTTTGCCATGGTAATACGTAAGCTACAATTCATGCAATTTGATAGCTTTCCACGACACCGAAACAGCAATGCGTGTTCCAAATTTCAGACATAATCACGCGTGATCATCATTTATATTTAGCGACACGCCTACTCGAAAAATATCGTGACTTGCTTGCGCTCTATAAATGGTGGGATAGGCTGCGAGACCCTCATACAACGCCAAGTGAACCGCAATGAAAAACGAAATGAAAACAAGTGCATGTGTATACAGATAAGCAATTATTATACATGTGTTATATCTACGATTCACATGGTAGCAGGCCGCCTTCAGCGCCAAAATTTCCCCCTAGCGGTCTTAGCACGGAACACTATCCGTTCACAGGCTGCATTCGGGTTCTGCAACACAGTGACATAAGGAAAAAGATAATTTTTTTTGTTACGGAACCTTCGCATGGGGCATCGATATACATAAATATCTTTGTAATATGTTTCTTGCTCGATCTGCCACGCCTGCCTCTTCCGTTGGGGCAGGCGTTACACTAGCAGCAGTAAACGTTGCCGACAACAGGGGGAAAAATAAATACACCACTTGCAAGGAAGGGGAAGACACATTCTGTGCGGAACATCTGATAAAGAAGACGGGCAACGTCACCTCCGACGAAAGTTTCAAAGAAGAGCCGCCGTGGCTTGTGCCATATGTAACGTGCAGTATAGTCGTGGTACTGTGTTTCTCGAGGACGATGCGTCCTGGTGCATCCTCCAGCCATTTCTGTAACAGGGTATGACGTCACGGATAATTTCCGATCACATTCGACCACCGCATTTACCCGAATGCTACCAGCGTTGGCTAATGCTAGCCAATGCTAGTCACTTATCCGCTGTTATAACAGCAACATTTAATCTTAATTCAATTAATGAGTTGTCTACCATTCTGCCCCCCCCCCCCCCGTTTCTCCGATGCGGTTGAGCGAGGCTACACGCACAGCCCAGTTAAGAAAGCTTCGTACAGGCTCACAGCCAACCTAGACCTACAAGCTACAATTCGATCTGACTCGGTGATAATGGACATTTTGCACGAAAGAATTTTCGAAACCATGAGCGTTAAGCAAGTATCTCTTACAGCCAATTACAGCCAATCTCGACGCCGGGTACATAACTAAGGAAACCGGTTGGCCAATGAGTAAACCCTTACGAAAAACAAGGTTCTTGAATTCTGCCCCTGTGTTTTACCAGCGCTCGACTCGAGTACGCTCGAGAGTGCCCCACGTGACCTGGGTGCAGCATAGAACGTTACAAAGTGCCGAATCGTGAACTTGTTAACTAGTTGGCTGAACATCTTGAATCGGGAAACAGCGCGGTCTGCTTCGTCTTCGTTTTTATCGCGCTGTTTCCCGATTCAAGGTGTCGAATCGTGTCTTTTGAAGAAACACAACCAAGTCCGAAAATACAGGCACAAGACATTTGAGTGGGCGTTTCTTGGGAAAAAAAAATTAAAAAATGAAAGCTTTGGTCGGAGACGATGTGCGCTATCGTTACATCATGCTTTAGTCAATCTGCTCGTACACACTCATCACTTCTATTTTTGCTTTTTTTTTTTTTTCTCGTCGCTGGAAAGCGATCGGTACAGGAAGCAGATCGGGATGCGGACAACTGAATCACACCCACAACCTCCATTTGGCGCCACGCTTCCGCCGGCATCCGCCACGCCAGTCGCCGCGATGCCCTTCTGCACCGCTAACGCCTACATCACGTGACGGGAAGCGGAATAAAATTACCACTGGAAATTGCGACGGGCTTGCTCGCGGCAGGACGGCTAGACGCGTTTTTTTTTTTTTTTAATATAGCTTCGCCGGTGTGTTCGCTAAGGAAGAAAAAAAGAAAGAAGTACACTCCCTCGAACCAGCTGATCAAGCTGGGAACTAGAGATTGTATAAAGGAAGGACATGAAATGCCGACACGAAGTCAACTTACCTTAAGCGTAGCCAAAGCAACGCTTAAGGCTACGCGACGCCATTGTATAGAGAGATGCTGATTTAATTTTGACAACCTATACACAGTGCCACACGCCGGGGTATCTTAGGACGGTGGGTGTCGCGCTGCTAAGCTCGAGGACGCGGGTTCGATCCCCGGCCACGGCGGTCGCATTTCGATGGGTGCGAAATGCAAGGACACCCGCGCACTTAGATTTAGGTGCATGCATGTTAAATAACCAAAGGTGGTCAATATTATTCCGGAGTTCCCCCATTATGGCGTGCCTCATGGACATATCGCGGTTTTGGCACGCGAGGCCCCAGAAATTATCTATACAGTGCCAGCTGCAGTGCGCACATTCATTTTACCGTCTGGAAGACATTTATGAAAACCGAGTCGGCCACAACCCGATAGCGTCTGAATGCCGAGAGCGTGTTCGAAGTTGGCTTGCGTGCGACCATGCCGATTGGCCCGGCATTGTTCTTTGTATTGATCGTGCTTACTGTTCTTTCTTTTTTTTTCTGTTTTACTGCACTGCCGCAAAGACTGTGATAGTGATTTCAGGTGAGGAAAGACGCTTATTTCTGCAACCTTTATGGGAGCAGCGTGCAGCGTCGACAACTGTTAGCAAGCGATTAACTCGCCTACACACTCTGCGTCCTGTCCCTCATTCTGAGTAATCAGCTATAATGAAAAAAAAAAAAAAAAAAGAAACGAATAATCTTCACCGACATCTCTAAAGTCACTGGTACTGCGCTTACTGGAAACGAGTTCTAATGGCGACGGCTATGTGACCTAAGCGAAGGCATTGCATAGTTTTTTCCTGCCAGACAGTGGCGTGGCCGGGGGGGGGGGGGGGGGGGGGGGGGTGCAACCGGGCCTGTGCCCCCCCCCGATTTTTTTTTTTTTTGCCATGGCACACAGAGCACAAAATGACACTTGACCACATCTGCCTGCCCGGCCTCCACTTCAGATCAGTGTTGCCCCCCCCCCCCACCTCCCCCGAAAAAGATGTCTGCCTACGCCCCTGCTGCCAGATGCGGCCGCCGTGGCCGCGAAGCTGAAACATTCGAAGTCAGTTAATTCCTGCAATACGGTTTTGCCGCATTTTTTCAAAACATCAGTAACATTTTTTTAGAAGGCTCTTAAGAACGTCGTGTGAAGCGAACGAGCCCGCTACGTAACGGTGGGAAGGTACGGGAGCCTCTCAAGAGACGAGAAAGCTTCGGTGCGCTCAGTGCAAACCGTAACGCGAAGCCGGGGCCGAAAACGCCGATAGCCAAGAGCAGGCGTCAGCCTCTTTTCGCAGCATTTGGAAGACTAAGTGCGCGTGAACCGACCAGCGACATCGTCGTTAAGATACTCAAGATTATACGTGGCTTGCACAAGCGCTACTTTGAAAGAAACAGTGTAACAGTGTCCTCGAGACCTCCAAATTAATTACCCCTCCTGTCAAGGCGAATATGCAAAGACGTCACTGTAGCTTCCATAACTTTGCACAGCCGTCTAAGTGCTGCGCCTTATCGCCAACCCCTTATCTATACAGCAGCCTTGTGGAAGCTGCGGAATTAATAGCAATATGGCGGCGTCACCACGACACGTGAATGCGTGTACCTAGAATTTACCTAATCTCATTTGCTGATGCGTTTAACAATGGCTGAATTTATATATATATATATATATATATATATATATATATATATATATATATATATATATGTCTCCGCACGCTTCATCCACGACGGCACACTAATGTCCTGGTCCTTTCACACTGCGGACTAAGAAAAAAAATAAAAAAGAAACATTTCCACAGCTGTCATGAAGCTCGTCAGGTCAGTGCTCGCCTACATTCTTTCTTTCATTCCTTTCCATCACAAATTGTTTGGTTCGCACTGTTCTCGTTCTACCCCGGCTGTGAAAGTGGTAAAATTTGGAAAATTACGCCGATCAAGCGCACCGCTTCGAAATTATTTCGTGTCACATGAATATATATACCTTCGATATCTCACCGCCCCGAATACGATGGCGTGAACCAGCCCACACTATTGCGTGCAGTAGCACACCCGATTGCTTGGTTTTATTAACGGGGTTTAACGCCCAAAGATGACGTCTCGCTATATATTCATGAAAATGGACGACCACGGACTACTTACACGAGGAGTCCGTGGTCCGCAGCTTCGGACATGTATACAAGATCGATATGTTTTACGTTTGTTAGCGCTGCCGATAGCACGCGGTAATCCTTCTAGATCGCACTAGGAAGCTCGAACGTTTGTTGACTCTTTGTGAGAAACAGGTGGGAGTATTAAAGTACTTTAGTAGGGAGTATTAGTGCCGAGGCCCCCTAGGCATTGGGTCCCCAAGTTCTCGTGTTCTGTTGTATTCTTTCCTGGGGACGGACCCCGGCACTAAAGCTCTCTAATGCTTAGAAAACCACTTCAGCGACTGGGCAGCTCAGCCTAGCATATTGATATGAACGCAAGCACGACCCATGTGGTCTGTTTGTTCTCTTTCTATCGAATAACGTAATGTGATCTTCCAGATGCAAGTGGCGCGGTGACTTCGGAAGCCACCTGGACATGCTAAAAGAGATATCAATAAAGAGCGATTGCTATCTGAGGTCTAAGGTCACAGTTAATTTCGTTCCTCGGCATAGAATTGGTATTTTCTTAGGCGACGGAAGTTACAATAGTTCCAGAAATCTAACAAACCGTTGCAGTACGTATCACAGGAGACGCTTTAAAGGAACGTGCTCACGCAATACCTCTAGGCACCGGCACTGTGCGATTTCGGGTCTTAGCACAATTCGATTTTTGGCAACTGTCCCCGAGAATTGCCTAAAGGCGCGTTTCTGGATTCACTCTCCTGTATTTGGCACGATTCTGAAAAGCATAAAGAAGGTTTACGGTAACTGCATATCATTCGTTCTTTTTGGTGCAGGAAAGCGATAATGTCGGCAATGGACGCGCAACATAAATAAAGGTTCACGAGAGAAAGTGAAAGAAATCAGAGTTCGCACTCTTCACGTCAAGCCGCTTGGGACGTCAAGCCTCTCTTCCTCGCGTTGCTGACAGTTTTAGGAGCTGGCTCACTAAGATAATTTATTCCCGTCGACGAGGCTTACGTGCTTTGTTCTTGTATGAAAGGCACAAACTAAAGAATAATGCCGTAGCAAGACTAGACCGGTAGACTACGTTTTCACATTGAAACCCTTTTTAGAAAGGGTACAAATACACGAAAGTGCCGCGACATAAAAAAAAAAAAAAAATCAAGATCTAAACCGTGCACTCAATTGCCCCTTCTGTCTGTTCTTTTCGTAAGCCTTTGGATGTACGCTTCCGTTATGCCTACAAAATTAACTAGCCGACCAAGACGACTGGCCTTAACAACTCTTCTGTGTTCCTTGAGCAGAATCCCCAGCGAGTGGCCTCTTACATAAGTAAAGATTTTGGAAGCCCGGTCTCACCGCTTATCGGCTCGGAAAGGCACACAGGCGCGATTCTGCGGTATCTTATGGCAATGGATTGAGTGCGCAACCAAAGATGCGCTACAGTTTGTCTAGTGAACTTAGGCTGAACCCCCTGCCTGGGTGACGCTCCCGTGGTACGAACGTACACCACGGGAATGTGTAACGCGTTCTACAAGCTGTAGCAAATTAGGTGTAGTTTAACTCCTCGCCTTCCGTTTTCTATCCATCTTTAAAGGGACACTAAAGAGAAAAACGATTTTTCACGCGTAAGTAAATTACTCTTTCACGATACCAAAAACGTTACGCTTGCTGCGAGAAGACGCTCGGTAAGCGACAAAACGCGCAAAAAGAAAATGCGGGTGGCGACGCCACCGCATAGTTCCCGCACCAGTCGCCGTGACGCCATAGATTCTGACGGCATCAACCAGGGTCCACGTAGTTCCTAATCGGTGAAAACGAAGTACATTATCCTCTGAGGGAGCCAGAGACGTAACACACAAAGTTACAGGAATTTCGTTGAGCCAAACGATTTGAAACCCGTGACGTCACCATGGGAGATTTCGGCGGGAAACTTGAAAGTGAAACTGTTGACATGGGTTTTCTCACCTATTAATAAACTTATGGCGATGAAATTAGCAACACTGGAGTTTCCAGAGTGTAATTTATCAGTCTAACCTAACTTACTGTTTCACTTTAGTGTCCTTTTAAGAGGCAATTTCAGTGTTCCCTCTCATAATGTTCATGACTGTACAAGCCGTATCAAAAGAAGGAGTTCAGTTAGACTCCTCGCCTGTCGTTTCCTGTCTACCTTTCATTCGCAGAGAGCGAGAGTGAGAAAAAAAAAAAAAAGAGGTTCTACCAGGCAACACTGACGTGGTGTTTGTCTTTACAAGTCCCTGGAAGGGCTCGCGGCAACTTGGAGCGGCGGTCGGCGGCGCGACGCGTCAGCCACCCACGCTCCTCCGAGCCCGGTCGTCGGGCTAGCCTAGCGCCAGGCATGGGAGCTCGTCGCCTCCCACCCTTGATACCCAACCCCATTTGGCAGCCAGCGAGGGCTCGAAGCGTGCGTGCGTGGTGTTGCGTACGCGGACAGTGAACTTCTCGCTTTCCAGCGACGAGCGTGTCCACAGCAATCTCGGATCCGCCAGGGCTGTGCAAAGACAATGGGGAGTCTTCGATCGTGCAACCGAATACGGCTGACCAAGGACACGACGAGTGAACCAGCAAGCGACGGGGCGTTCAATGCGCGTCGTTTTCGTTAAACAGCTTACAGTTCGAGGGGCAGTACTCGTACACCACAAACTGGTGGCCCCACTCCGAGAACTTTTCGAGTGACATTTTGACACATACATCGTAACGAACACAGAAGGGCAGATAGATAGCGGTAGGAAAATACGCCTATTTCTGCAGCCCATAAGGGAACACAGCGCAGCGTCGTGGGTGCAAGCAGTGTGCTTATGAGGAAAGTTTTGATCTGAATAGGTCAATTAAGAATATCGCGATGAAAACCGATGGGCCCTCATCACCAAACACTGGTGGCCCCACACGGAGAACTTTCGAACGGCATCTGACACATCCATCGTTATGAACACCGATGGACAGAGAGATAGTGGTTAGAAAAGACGCTTATGTCTGCAACCCATAAGGGAGCGCGGCGCAGCGTCAAGCGTACAAGCTGTGTGCTTATATGAGGGAAGTTTGGATCGGAATATAACATCGCGATGAAAACGGATGGGCTGCTCGCAAGCAGTGTGTGTTTGGCTGAAGTTTTGATCGGAAATTGGGCTCCTCCTGAAGACTATCGGACACAGGGGCGTAGCCAGAGAGGGAGGGGGAGGGGGTTCAACCCCCCCCCCCCCCGAAATTTTTCAGTTTTGCTTGCGTATATATACACGTGCACATACAAACACACGCACGAACATACATGAAGTATGGTTGAACCCCCCCCCCCTCCCCCGAAAAAATTTTTGGCTACGCCCCTGATCGGACAGAACGTTTGCGAATAACGAAATAACAAAAAAAAAAGAAAGAAAAACGGCACGGTTCCACGGACATCTTGTGGTACAGGAGGTTCTCAACTGGCTTTCACGTGGTGTTTTGAGGAACATATGGTGAACCACCACCAGCTCCATGACTTAATTTTAAAAAGATAACCACGAAATGGTTTGGCGGCGCGGCTAAACGAGACGGCAAATGCGTTCGCTAATGGGTAGCGACAGGGACAGAGGCTCCTTGCGGTCTAGAGTTAATGCACGAGCGCTGTTTTTGTCACCCCAAGATGGCTGCCGGCGTTGGTTTATCGACCGGGAGAGAACGAAGCGGGTACATCGTGCCTGTTCAAAAAATAGAACACCGCCTGGCTCAGGAGAACCCATTATGCAGAACGCGTTGTTCATCGACCACAAGAGGCTGGTTGGACCACAAGAGGCTGGCTGGTTTCTTGTCTCAAGAAAACACGAAATACATGTAAGAACATTGAACTTAATCTGTGGCATCTCCGTTTTAACCGGGACCAGAGAAACCAACATGTAGAGAATTAAAGGGGACACAATCCATTCGACCTTTGGATTCAAACGCTCGCCGGACTCCAGGTTTTAGTTAGGAAGACCACAGTGATTGCACAGCCCTGGCTCCTGTATACACAGTTTGACACGTTTGAAAATGCAGGCCCGACGCAAATACGTGACCTAAGGGGCATGCCAAACGGGGTCATTTCTCTATTTCGAACAACACACACAGTCTTAACAACATCGTACGTACACCTGAGAAGAAAACAACGGGACTCGTTGACTGCTGCCGTCTACTGTGTAAATTAGACAACGTAACTGCAAAAATAAAAATAAAAATGTAAAACAAGCTTTGTTAAATACATTTGTACAAGGGAACAGGTTTCCGTCATCATCGCTCACAATACACAAAAGAGGGGGGTGGGGGTGGAAACAGTGTCGGGGGTGGGAAGGAAGGGAAGGAGCGCGGCGGCGAGCAAAAAAAAAAAAAAAACTGTCAGCGAGGAGTTGTGCGCTCGCGACAACGAACGAACGGGGCCGCCTACTCCGTGACCCGCCACGTCACGGCCCAGCCCCTGTGTGCGTAGGGGGCTTGAGGATAGACGAGAAAATGCCATCAAAAGGCACGCCAGTTTCATTTCGGGGGTGGCACTCAGAGCTGACGACTGCGATCTCCTTTCGGCACTTGCGAGAGTGCGACGAGTTTTTCTTTTCTTTTTTTTTTTGGTAGTAGTGAGGAAGCCCGGAAAGTTTACAGAGGCCGTGATTTTTTTTAGAGGAAGCATAGCTCGGAAGAGTTAACGTCCACGATGGGGCTCGTGGCATGAACGGACAGGAAGACACGCTTTCGGATCGCTCTCGCCGTGGTTTTCCTACAGGTGGTGGTAGCGCGACGGCTGCTAGGGCGGGAAAACGGCGTCTGGGGCTAACCGATCTGAAAACATGGCCGCCGTCGGCCCCCGGTGTGTGGGTCGAACGGACCTGAATTCCGCGCCCCGCCTCGCTTAAATGCGTTTATTCTGGCGGCTCGGTAAAACAAAGTTATGCCCGACGTGGAGCCCTGTGAGTGGGTTTAAATGCATGGGATTGACGAGCGGATGGCGAGCTGTAAGCGCACTCGAACGCATCTCGGGTCCTCGTCGTAAAAAGGTACGTAAAGCTGCCTGATGTATTTAGGAAGACAAACGGAGGTGCTCCGAAATTTTACCCGTAACAGAGACACACAGAGTTGAAAAAGACACACAGATCGTCTCGCTTCGCCGCGCACGAAGGATGAGCATGGGGGGGAAGAAAAAAAATAATAATAGAAAGAACAACTAGAGGCGAAATTGGCGAAACTTGCGTCTTCTTGCACGCATAAACTCTTCTACGAAGGGAAGGGGGGGAGTTCCTACTGTACAAAATGGACACAAGGTTTGAGGGTTCCACGGCGCGGAGCACTCCACAGACGAGAGCAGCAGCATCGTCTGCTCGCTCCGCCAGGCAGTCGAAGCGGTGGCGCCGACAGGGTATTTTTTGTTAGCACTGGCGGGGGGCTGATTGGGCGCCTTATCTGCGCGAGATTTTGCCAACACTCACGCTTGTTCCAGCGGGGCACGACGTCGACGCTCGCACAACGACAGCCAGGAGCACACACACACACGCACAACGCCGCCTCGCCCGCGAGGCCTAACGGCGTAATAATTCCTGCGGCTGAAGCAGCGTCCGCGAACCGGCGGCCTCCTCGGCGTGTTGTCGCTCGCAGCGGCAGCCCGAGCGCGCGCAGGCCGCGTAGCCCAGTTCGCAGAGCTTGACGCACCCGCGCAGTGGCCAGTACAGGCAGAGGCAGGGCAGCAGCAGGCTGAGGAGGCCGAGGCAAGCCCACCGCGCGCAGCGCCGGTGCGGAGCGCACGAGCAGGGCTGGTCGGCGCACGACACGTCCGTGTCCAGGTCGTAGTCCTTGGCCCAGTGGTAGAAGAGGCCCTTGGCGCAACACACGCACGAGCAGCAGTCGACCAGCGCCCCGGCCGAGCAGTGCA
This sequence comes from Rhipicephalus sanguineus, assembly GCF_013339695.2. Lineage (NCBI taxonomy): Eukaryota > Metazoa > Arthropoda > Arachnida > Ixodida > Ixodidae > Rhipicephalus > Rhipicephalus sanguineus. Next base: position 46,340,382 of record NC_051177.1, read on the forward strand.
CCTTATCGCCGCACACCCAGCGAGAGGGCAGCGGCCGCGGGCCCTGGCACGCGTCGCAGCGGCATCGTCCGCAGCGGCCGCAGATGATGGAGTCCTCGTGGCCGGCAGCCACTTTTTTGGCCGCCGGCTGCTGCGCCACCACCGCCGCCGCCGCATCCTTGCTCCTCAGCGGGGTCTCGATGTACTCGTTCTGGCGCCGGGCGACGCCCGGCCGCGGCTGTCCCAGCGAGATGAGCTCGCGCGATCCCGAGCGAGCCATGGCCGAGCGCTGGCGGCCCGGCCCGGGCTGCGCATGGGTTCCCGTTGAAGCCTAGGCCCAGCCCCGGCGGCGGAATCGTCGTCGAGGCCGCATCGCCGCCGGCCCACACACAAACGCTGCTGCGCTAGGCCTAACGCACCCACCACGGTCCGACGGGGCATCCGAGAATGGTCGCCTCTCCCCTTCCCCCCGTCCACGCACACACGCTCGCCCCCGGCCTTCTCTTCTCCTGCTGGCGCCGCCGTCGCGCCGAGCCGGGACCAATCGGAGGGCGCGACCCGCGTGACGTACGTGTGACGCGCTATTTTTTCAATGGGACTGCTTTCCGAGCGTCCGGAGAAGAGGCAGAGGCCGCTTTTTCTTCAATGAAACCCTCTCGATGCGAGCAAAAACGAGCCACGCACGCGCGCGCGCACGCCGCCGCGACTTTACCTGCGTTTCTCTGATGGGAGGCTCTTCCGCCCGACGCGCACACCACGCCTCTCCGCACGCTCTGCTGCTGAAGGGCGTGCGCTGGCCTTTCATGCGGCTACCAGATGGGCAGCGCCAATCGAGCACATATCGACATAAACCCACTCTACAACTCGTTTGCGCGGTCACTCTAAAATAAACACAACAAGCCCGCAGTTTAACGAACACAGTCGTACAGATTGGGCCCTCGGGAGCTGCGAATTTGCCCCACGCGTCTTAGAAGGATGCACCGGGAAGAGTCTGCGAACATAGTGCAGACAGCTGCTAAATGCAGAGGACATGTACCTGGACGTGTGCGCTAGCGCCGGCGACCGACAACACAGGACATGCGCTGATGATCGCTGCCTGGATGCGGAGGCCGAATCGATCAGCACTCCGCCGCCGTCCGGCCTCCACCCGTAGCCCGGCGTCGGCCACTGTCGACGAGGGGCCACTGCCGGCTTTCACGATCACGTGCACGGACGAGCGAACTGAACTGTTTAATTTAATGTACCCCAAAATAACCTTAGTGCGCGGTTTGGTGCACGTATATAAAAGAACAAAAAACTCACGAAGACTAAGATTTCAAACATTGTGAACTTTATAGGATTAAACACTTGAGCCCGTAGGCGTGCGCAGGGTTCTCCAATAGGATGGGACGAAGCAATAGAATGGGATGAAGCTTCACTGACTCCCCCCCCTCCTTTTCCCTGCCCCCTCCCACTGAGGCCCCGAGTGCAGCGTCGAGTAGTAGTCGGGGGAAGGGGGGGGCAGCCGCCCCCCTCCCCCCCCTCTTGCGGCGCTTATGCTTGGTGCCGTATTCGCAAAAGCGTCTCACGTTCGTAAGAGAAAATGTCAGCCATCCTGATTCTAGCTATCCATTAGCGATTCGTTGAAGAAATTGAGGCATGCAAGCACTTACACATTCTGAGACGATGACATTACGAGGTATCACTTTCAGTGCGCGCTGATTGGCTGGATGAGGAAAGGCGGGCTTCAAAAGTCGCTTCAAACATTTGACGCTCGCGATTCTCGTCAAGGCAAAGCGAGAGTACTACGTATCTTTGAATGTGATTGGTCGGAACACACGATATTATAAGCGAAACAGCCGCCAGCCTATGGCGTCATCGGGAATTAAACGGTCCGCCAGCGTATGCGCCACCGCCTCGCTTCATCAGCGGACCACTCACAACGTCGAATAGCGGTGGTTGGTTGCACATTGGATGCAGACCGGATCCCATTACCTTCACTCACTTTCTTTTTACGGCCGATTACGCACGGTAACAATAAAGTGCAGCCGAATGCGCGAAGCGTTTCATCCGAAAATCGTTGTTTGCTATCGGCCTGCCCCCTTCGCTGCTGGTAATATACGTCCAACCTTACGATAGGCCAGTATCTTAAAGCACGAATTTTGGCGTAAGAACGTTTGAAAACAATAGGGTGTTTTGTAAAAGTAGTACCGCTTTACCGTACGGTAAGCACAGAAATACCATACAGTCGTGGTCGGCTCGGAGCTTTTTAAAAACATTTTAGCCGCGAGAGTTGCTTATTGCTTAGTGCAATGTGATTAGAGGGTCGAAGTGGCTTATGGAGGCCTTGCAGCTAGATTAAAAAGCTACGTGCCGACCACGATGGTACGGTATTTCCGTACTTACCGTACGGTAAACCAGCACTGCTAAGAGACCCTAATCTCTTCTATAGCGCTCTTACACATACATCCTGTAACGAGGTAAGACGATGTATGGCGAAGAGTATGGGCCTATCCCGAATGCAGTTCAGTCTAACAAAGCGCTTTATTAGGTCACGTGACTTTAACTGCTGTGTTGAGTTGCATTCTATACGAGCAGAGGTAATGTTGGTTGGTGTTTGCTAAGTGGCTGATGCTTGCGAAATTTCAAGTTACGAGCACTGTACGACGTTTTTGTAAACACGGGCTCTGCATGCCCAGAAACATTAGAGGCTCCCGCTTTTTATATTTTAATTCCTATATTCGCCACACGAGGCGGCGTTTAATGTTTTAAATCTTATACGCCCAAGTTTGGCGTCAGAATGGAAGGGGGCGCAATGATTTCACCACCTCGCGCTACCAAGTGAAGGGTGGAAGAAAAAGATGAAAGCTAAAACAGAAAAGGCGATATCATTTCAACCCTACTTGTACTTCACGGTGGAGATGTGTCACGTAGTATTGTGTCGTACAGAACACAGTATGCCCAAGGAAGACGCCAGGAAATGAAATAATATTTTAACAGCAGAGCTGTTTAGGCTTGGCAAAACAAACCTCCGTTGTCGTCCCGCATTAATTGGTTAAGCGAGGAGGAGCCACGCTGAGAGTGGAAAGCCCAGCCTATAGCTACGCTAAGGCACGCAAAACCAAGGGGCATAGTAGGCGAAAGGGAAGTGAAGGTGAAGAGGAAGGAAAGGAGAGGGATGTGGTAATGCATATCACAGCCATGTACAGCATAGTATATCTGGGGGTGGGAAAGGGAAGCGAAGGTGAGGAGGAGTGATGTGAGGATGAGGAAGACGGGAGAGCGCAAAGCATGTCATTGTATAGTACAGGGGGGTGGGAGCCGTGCTCCGGACAGGGTTGCAGAAATAAGCGTCTCTTCCTCCACACGGGGGTGGGAAAGGGGAGATATGTGAGGGTCAGGAGGAGGGGAGAGGGTGAAGTACAGGATGACCATATATAGCATAGCAAGCGGTGTGAAAGGGAAGTGAGCATGAGGAGGAGGGAAAAGAGAAGGGGAAGGCCACCAACTGCACTGTTTCCTCCATCTCCGCGCCACCAGTATGTAGCTTTCCCCCCTTTTTTTACTAACATTATGCTAACACACTAGCTGCAATCGCTTCTTGGATACTATGATGAGGTGCTACCCCGAACGCGGCCGACAAGTGTGCGTTGAGGCGCTGTTGAAGCTTTGCCATCCGCACCGACTGCGACCGCTGCGACAGGCATCATGGAATTCGCGATGCATGCGTGCTCAGTAGCGGAAAGCCAGAGGGCAAGGTCGTCCAGCTCCATGCAAAATCTTGGTAGGCAAGATGGTACGCGTGCATAGGATCTGGGTCAAATATAGGACATCGGCGTCTCATCTGTCACTGATCCACTCTGCTGTCTTCCTCTATACGCCCATCATTTTCCGTTCCATTGCACACTGCATGCTCCATATAGTTTCTGCCTCATATGTTCGTACCGAAAGAACGCTATGATTGTGCATTTTACATCTCGAAGACAACGCCGACGATCATTACTTGGAAACGCCTGCCGGATATGCTCTCCAACCAAACCTTGTCCTTCGATGAATCTTGTTTTTCATTGGTGGACTCCCCTGTTGCGCGAAAGAGTATTAAGCACTACCTTTGTCTTGTGCATGTTTATCTTCAACCGTACTTTAACATTGTAAGAAATGGAGCTGGGCAGGGCTCGTAATGTGTAGGACAGACAATCGATGGTCACTCAGAGTGCGGGTGCGCGCGCGCACACACACACACACACACACACACACACACACACACACACACACACACACACACACACACACAAAGCGAGCACAGACCGACGGCGTCTCGACTCCGGCTCGTGACAAATTCGGTTTTTTATTGGGCAGATCAGGTCACGTACTAAAGGTCTTGACCCCGGCCCGGAACATAAGGAGCAGGGCTGGGCAAAGATACTTTGAAATTGTATCGCGATACGATACAAGATACTCGGGCAAGAAGTACTTGAGATACAGATACAAGATACCACAACGCCGATTGTATCCGATACGATACATTCCAATTGTATCTTAAGATACTTCGATACATTCGGAAATTTGTCATTATATATCTGTATATACGGTAATGTAGCACCAAACAGCGATGCACAAAAATGTTCGCTAGAAAGTTAATAACTGTGACCATTTTTTGTTTCATTTGAAGGAAATGTCTCTTAGTACCTCAAAAGTTTTCTATTTCTTGCTGAAGGTGTCTTACTTTCGTTCCGAAATTAGTTATTGGGATTACTTTAACTGCATATCATGACAGCTCTTTATACACTCCGCTGATACTGGTTTTTGCTTGCCGTTTTTTAATTGGGTGGAGTCGATGGTGTGCTTGTCGACCAGCTAGTGGGATGCCGTCTAATTACAAGGACTTCAATAAGAAGCCTCCGCACAATGGTGCAAACACCGTTGTTAAGTTCTACCTTGCCCGTAAACGTATCACGGTTTTCGCACTACCCGATCACCGGACAGGTGTACATCAGCGAGAAGTTGGTAGCGTCATTCTTTGCGACGCATCGTGTTTCCGTAGAGGACATAAAACTGCAATTACTTTTATATTCTACTGATCTGCTGGCGTAAAGCGTTTGTTAGCGACGTACTCAGTAATGCGCGATCTTTTAACAATTTTCTTTCTTTTATGAGAGAATATCTGCAGCCCAGAAAACGCGTCAGAAGTGTTATATAGTTGCACAAAGTGCCGCATGACACTGCCGCTATTCACACTATAATGCCACTTAAGCTCTGATTACATGGTGATTAGTAACAGTAAATATATTTAGCGAGGACCAAAAAAGAAAAGCAAATATAACTAAGTAAATAGAAAAGCGGTTCTGCATCAAACACAGCGAATAAGTATAGGCACACGATACAGGCGGCACTCCCAAGAGCTTATATTAATTGTTGCGTTTAACGTCCTACAGAACCACGATATGATATTGATAGAGACCGTAGTGGAGGGCTTCAGAAATTTCGACCACGTGGTGTTATAAAATTTAAATAGAAACACACGGGCATCGAACTGCGGCCGCCGCGACCTACGGGTTAGCAGTGAAGCACCATAACCACTAGACCACCACACGGGTAACCCCCCAATAGCCATGAGAATTAGGCATTTAAGGTAAGACCAGGCACGTAGGCAAGAAGGGGGGGCCCGGCCCCCCCCCCCCCGAAATTCGTCCAGCCTTTCATGTTCCCGGGCAATTTTCTTTCTTTTTGCCATGAAAAGACTTTCTTTCGAATAATTAGGCCTTGCCCCCCCCCCCCCCCCCCCTCGAAACAAAATTCTGGCTACGTGCCTGGGTAAGACCACAGAATATTCAGTGCCTATTTAAAATAGCGTAAACAGGCTCGTTGAGACGCCAATTAGAAAAACGGAGCATTTTGTGCAACAATGTTTCTGCAATCCCTTTGCTAATATCTTTGAGATGGCTCCTAATAATTTACGTTATTATAATGAGAACTCAATTTCGCTATTTTACTAAGCAGTAAGCAGAATTTCTGTTACCGTATACTCCAAGGACGCGCAGATTATTATATATTTGTTCTTAACGTCGCCTTGGCATAACCGTAAGCGTAAGTAGAATATGAGTCTGTAAACAGTAGCAGAAATGATGCAGACAGCTAAAAGTAAGAAAAGCAGAGAGCTTACCTTGCCAGCATGCACGTTAAAGACATATTGCCGTAAGCAGACCCGAAAAAGGCAATACAGAGAGATAGGTGATGTATGGGATGGAAAAAGACAGCTTAGAAAGAACTTGTGCTCATAATCCAATTATGATTTTGAAAACTAATTGAATTAAAGAAAGAGACGTACGCCAAGATAGCTTCTTTTAAGTGAATGCTTGTTCTGTTAAGCCCTGCATCGGTACCGGTGGTGCTATAGCTGTTCGAATTTTGTTTGCATGTAAGTCAATCTCATTGCATGTAACTCAAACTTGCATCGACGAGGTCCTTCAAATCGCCGATGTGTGAAAGTCACGAGACGCAAAGGACCCCCTTTTCTTGCATTCTTCAGACTTCGTAACGAAACACAATGCAAGAGAAACTTCGATAACGACACTACAGCGGCATCAGAATTTGTGCAAACGACACTGAATGCATTAGAGTACGTGGCACAGGACAGTGGCTAAGAGTCAAGTGTCATAGCACTGATACAACTAAAAAGAAAAAAAAAGGAAACCGGGAAAAGAAGATGTCCTCTGGGCGTAGACTTTCACGCGCTTGTCTGTCAAGACGACGCGAGAGCCACCACGTGACTCTGCTCCCTCAATAGGGACGCTCAGAGCTCATCACCTGCCGTTGCTGGAAAACTGTGGCAAAAAGATAAAACAATGTCACTGACTTTTGTTTTCAACTGGTGGCTTAGTGGGAGCAGTATCGGCTTGAAAAGCGGAGTTCAACCAACGTTTATTGTTTCGCACCGTGGTGTTGCAATCGCAGTATCTTGTATCTTAAGATACACGATACATTCTTCATTAAGGAGGAATGGTCTTCGCGCGCGGAACACAGAATTTCTTTAAAATCAGGTTCAGGGCTAGCCAGACAGTCTTAATGAGTATCGGTGATGAAGATTTATTGAATAACAACTGTCTGCACCCACATTTTACTCCATTTGGCTCTTCTTTGTCCCCCCCCCCTCTTTCTTTAAAAGTTGGCACAAATAAAAAATAATCGCTTAGCAAAGATTACGCAATGCGGCCGTCTGTTGAAATGGACTACCCGAGGAGGTGGACGTCACTTCCGTGACAAATCTTAATGCACAGGTCACAGGTGGCTAATTAAAACCTTAACGAATATACCTTTTAATTATTCACCTCACAGCACATGTCGCAGTTGCAACGTTGAAGCCGAGTGATGATGAACTTGCACTTGCATCGATGCAAACATTGCGTCTTCAGCCTTATAAAGGCTGGACGCGCAGTTTCGCCTTGAAATTCATACCAAAACGTGTATTACACAAAGCCGCGTCATGACGCTTCTGAACAGGCCACGTCATCTGTCACTTACTTTCACACGATATAAAAGTCACATCACACGAAGCCGCTGCTATATATAAAATAATCGTTAGGGTTTTACATCCCAAAACCACGATGTGATTGTAATAGAGCCGTAGAGGAGGGCTTTGGAAATTTCGATCACCAGGGGCCGAATTTACAAAAGTTCTCTTTCGTAAATATATTCTCCGATTGGTCAGAGGTCTTCCCTAACGATATGCCCCGCATTGTGATTGGCCGAAATATTCTCTTACGAAAATTTTTAACGTAAGGCGCTTTTGTGAATACGGGCGGGATCTTTAACGTGCACTTAAATCTAAGCACACGGGCCTCTAGCATTTCGCCTCCATCGAAATGCGGCCGCCGCGCTCGGAATTCGATCCGGCGACCTTCTAGTCAGCAATCAAGCACCATTAAGGACTGACCACACGTACGCGCTGACACGCTGCAACGCGTACGTGTGGTCAGGCCTTTACCACTAGACCACCGTGGCGGGTCAGCTGATGCTACATGGCAGCTGCTGCTCGTATACGAACAAAACGCCACGTCGTTCAAGCCACATCGAACAGTCCTGTAGGATTTCACGCTTCGCACTCTACCAACCTATGCATGTGATGTTATCTAAAACGGATGACCTGCGACCGAATCCTCTGAAGGCTTCGTTCGAATGAAGCGATAATTCGGAGATTGTGATTCCGTTATACCGAGTAGTAACTGTAACCTATATTAAACGAAAAACGAAGCACCTATCAACACCTCCCTTTCCTTTTCTATTTCCCTTTCTTTTTTTCTATTTATCATTTCGTGATTCACTCAACTTCGTTGCATTTTTTTTATTTTCCTGCCAATGGGCATATCCTGAATGAAATGGGCTATAAAAAAAGCAAAACAAAATCTAGAACCTCATTAATTTTGCAACGGGTGATTGCATTCGGCGGACGGGCGTGGCGCGGCTGCAAGTGTGCCTTCGCCCGACAATTTCCGATGAGGTTCGCTCGCGCATTAATTTTTATGTTTGCCGGAGAAATAAGGTAACACCAAAAACTGGGGGAAAAACGAGGAGGTTGTTGACTCACCGCTTTCAAGAGCTTACCGCGGTGACTATATACGGCGTTGCGCTGCTGAGCTTCAAGTCAAGGGTTCCGATTCCACCGAGACGGGGGTTCGATCCCTGTCACGGTGGCCTTATTTCAATAGAGACGGAAAGAAAAGTGAGAGAGACAGAGAGAAAAGCTGCTATTTAGGTGTGCGGTTAGCGAACCCAAGTGTCGGAAGTCACTCGTACAACACTCAGAAGTAGGAATCTATACCCCTTCCCGCCCCCCCCCCCACCCCCCCAGGAGGATCCCGATCTACCCATATGGAAATTCTGGATAAATTCCTGCTCAGAAGCACTGAACATTACTAGCCACCAACATTCCAGTGCAAGGTGCTGCAAAAAACACCGTTAAAATTGCAAACAAAGCAATCACACTGCAGGCATATCGCGTTACTGGCGAGTGAGATAACGAGAAATGAAATGCGGAGCAAACATTGGTATTCTACAAGAAACATAGCAATGGAAAGTCAACTTTCAATGAATGCAATCGGGCAGCTTTAAAAAAAAAATAAAAGAGAAAGAAGAATATTTACTGACGATTACGATACTCATAATGCAAAACGTAAGCGCCGCTGTACGTTTGAGTTACAGACAACAATTTATTTATTTATTTATTTATTTATTTATTTATTTATTTATTTATTTATTTATTTATTTATTTATTTATTGTTAATCTTTTCTCACATATTGTGGGGAAATAGCTACCCTAGACAACATGCTCTGGCAGTGTACCAAACTCGCTCATTTACCTAACATCAGCTCTGCCAGATGGGAGGCGGCAATCCGCAGCCCGTCCTTGACAGAACAACTCTGGGCTGTCCACCAAGCCTGAGAGGCGGCTGAGGGGTTCGGCCTCTCGGTCCCCACGTGGGAGCGGCCCGCGACACAGTGATCTGTGTTTTGGACGACCAAATAAAAGTTTATCCAATTCAATCCAATTCGCACTTTATTCTTTTGTTCTTGTTTTCATATTTTAATTTCTCCCCCTCTTTCGGTGGCACTTACTCAACTTACAAACAAGTCTTTATATATATTTTGTTATTGACTTCGTTTCTTTATTATTTATTTATTTTTGTTCTTTTTTCTTTGTTGTGTGTGTCGGCGGTGCGAACGGCAGCGCAAAAGGAGTTAGAGCACCGCGTAGCTCCAGGCGCGCGAACCAGGAGATCATTCTAAATTTCCACTATTTTTGATAAAGCTTCATAGGTCTTTTCCTTAAACATACTGCCGCGCCCGGTTATTGGCCCATCCCCTCTGTGGCCGAGCGCCAGCAGGTAGAGATCATCATCGTCATCATTCGCTCTGCTCGTTCGCATGGTTACGTCGAGGGACAACGACGCTCAACCCAGGAACGAGGCGTCTGGAAGACCAGAGCTCTAAAAGCGAGGGAAGAGCGCACTGCGCTACGGCAACGACGACAAGTTGGTCAGTCTTCCCGCGCATCTTCGTTTATACCACGGGAAGCCGTGTGAAACCTGTGAATTAAAAAAGGGCGACCTTATTTCGCGGTTGTGTATGTTTTGACGGGTGTCCTGATTCCAAGGTTATCACCCACACTCTAAGAAAAAAAAGAGTATGCGTGACTCTTTTCGGAGAGTTCTGACTTGCCACGTATAGGACTCTCTTTAAATAGTCACGGTGACTCTCTTGGTGGGTCAGGGTCGGCTCGCTCTAGGAGAGTCCCCTGACCCTCTAGGAAGAGTGGAAAGACTCTCATCCGAAGGATCACGTCACCACTTATAGGGAGTCAGACGACTCTTGCCGGTAACACTCCTACAGGGGTCAAGTGAGCCACACCGAAGCGTCAAGCGACTCCCCAAGTATTTTAAGCTACTCCTTTGACCCTTGTTCTACTTTTGCGCGACTACTGTTGAAAATAGTGGAGTATTCATTTTAAGTGCAATAATACTTGCCGTTCTGCCCAGCGACTGCAAAAAAAGAATAGTTAAATTTTAGCATTATTTTAATAAAACTCATCAAAACAACACATATTTTCTAGCAAAGTTATATAGAAAGCGCGAAAAGATGGTCAGTGATTTCCAATTAAGAAGTAAAGGTATTCCTCATTTACATGCTTGTATGAGTATAGCCAACTAAAATGTGTGACTGTGATGTGTACAGTGTCATATGGTGCTAAATAAACGGCAGAAATTGGCATCATGTTTCCATATTTATTCTTATGATTAAGAATAAATCAAGAAGTGGTGACGGCTGGAGACATCAGACTTGTGGCTTGCTAGGTTGTCGCTCCTGTTCAGCGTGAGCACCATGAAAAACGGTATCTGAAAATAAGAACGTGATATTATGATGAGAAAATGAAATTGCAGTAAAGGTTTGCAAAACCTACACAATAAGTGGTTCACACAGACATAATAAAGGCTAACAACAAAACAACAAAGGCAAAGAGGCATGGTCAGGAACCAAGTTTTTTGACGTCGAGATCAGACATGTCATGTGCTAGAATTACCGCACATAGCTCCCACAATCACGCACACTCATTCGATTCTGTAATAACGCCCAACGTCATCGCAGTGTATGCAAATCACGAAAACAGCAAACAGAAACGAGGGAAGAGTGCACGGCCGCGGCCGCACCAACGCGCGCCGTCGAAAGTCTAGAGCTTTTTCACTTTACCGGTGAAGCGCGTCCACTTGAATGACTACCGCGTACGTTCTGGAAGCACCGTACTATATCTGCACCTCAAACTACCGCCTTTAGACCAACAAGGACCATTATATATAGTGCGTCTGAGCGTTCTGTACACAGGCATTTTTTTTTTTCACGTTCCTACGCGCCGAAGCACGCTACACACTCAAGGTCGATGGAAATGTTATGAAGTATACTAAAGTGCATCTCAAAACGACATCTTGCACATTCCGTAGCGCAGACACAACGTGCGATCAGCAAAAAATGACCCTTGATAATTGTTTGCATCGCTCACTATAAGGGAGCTTGCACAGCAACGCGCATAGCGGTGGCAACTCGTTAACTGACAGCTTTAGTTGGGCATCCGCAACAGCCCCGCGGACACAGGCTGCTGTTGGAAATGGCTGGCAGATAACTTCCGCAGAGCTGCTGCAGACGCCCAGCTAAAGCTGTATAATTAGTACCTACGAAAGCAGTACACTCACTGTTAACTGGCGCCCGTTGTTCCTGTCCGCAGCTCCAGGAATATTCCGTCGTCCAAGCGTCACCGGGACACTTCGTGCGCGGAGCCGGCGTCAACACCAACACCACCGAAGACGCGCATGAACTGACACACAACCCGCGCAACCAACACGCAACGCATTCCAACAGACGAGGGGACAGAGAGGAAAACAGAAGCGGCACGCCACCCCGGCGCCGTTGTGGCGCGTTGCCTCGCCTCCGTCGTCGAGCCAACGCGCCACGACGGCGCCAAAGGGCAAGCGTGCGATATGTATGGCGTAAGGATGGTAAAATCAATGAACGATTAATCGATTAATCGATTAAAGGTCCACAATTAATCGATTAATCATAATCGATTTGTGTCTTTCGATTAATCGAATTAATCGATTAAATTACTCGATTAATCGATTACGGCATCCCCCACTCCCGCCCCCAACCTCGCCCCTTGGCCGGAGCGCATGACTGCGAGGCGCGCTATCCTGAGACGCAGACCCTGAACGCTATCCTTAGAAGCAGGAAGTTGCAAAGCCGAATACTACTACTTTTTCTGGTTCTATTTGGGACGCTGTCGATCGCGCACTTCTACGCTATTGCGTTGCACTGGAGTACGATCCGATGAACTAAATGCCTTCTCAGTTCAAGACATACTATAGTAACCCTGTAGTTGACCGCCGCACCAATCCGAATTCACTTGAGACTTGGCACAGCATGCAAACTGGCCTAGATCATGTGTTTGACGTTGCAATGGAGTATTTGCCGATTCCTGCAACGTCAGTAGCATCCGAGCGCCTTTTTTCGCATGCTGGATGTGTGGCGACCCAAAGGAGGTATCGGTTGTCGCCTGAGCATCTCGGGCAACTGACATTTCTTCGCTCAGTAGAAAAAAGCATGTGGTTCGGAGCAGCAACCCCATGAAACAAAACAAAAAGGGGGCTGTTGAGAAAGTAAGCAGTACGTGGATTCGCGAACATTCAAAAGACAAGTTTATTCTTTTCTGTAAATTTCATACGTGCCAGCGCATCGTCTTGTAGCTTATTTTGTTCTTGTTTGTTTTTTGCCGCGCTGTTTCATCGTGTTGCCGCATGTCTACTTACATTTGATAAACGAGTAGTTTTCGTCACCTGTAGTGTCAATCGAAACTTTCTTTGTATTTTATTCAACCCTCAGATTTTACTCGATTCTTGTGTAAGTGCAGCATTGTAATATGCGCTACTTATTTCGTCACTGGTTCTTAGTGCCGTTCTGTTTTATTCTTTAGCAAATAAAATATTGTTGACCAATGGAAGAGAGAAAGAAAATATATTGCAAGGCAGAGAGGGTGGCCTGAGCTAGTACGCCCCCGCCTGCTACTCTGCAGCGGGGAAAACGCCACGGGGGAAAAAGAGTGATGAAGTACGATGATGGGGAGATGATTAGGTAATCCGTATATACATAATAAGACACGTTTGCTAGCGTAAAGAGGAGAAGGACGCTAGTAACCATCTTTTATTATGCTGTATACCAACTAGCCCAACTGTCCGTCTTGTAGGGTATATATACCATTTTCATAATTGTTGAGCTAACTTTCCCTACGATGCAGTTAGCCCAATTATTGGCAGCTAGTCACTTCTTCAAACAGTGTTCAAGCGCGGTTTGCTTGCGCTGGGACGCGGAAAGTGTAGACTCGGCTCCCTTGACACGAACACGCATAGTAGACAAACGCCAGCATGCGCAACTACGACCTCGTCTCCACTTGAAGCACGAAAGTTGCTGCCATTAGTTGAGAGAAAATGTAGCGCAGGAATGCGCACTCGCGAATTGTTAAATGGGTCTTTTATACCCTTTATGTAATCCGCAACTTTACGCGTCGGTTTACCGAACGTCTAGCATCCAGTGCATTACTATTGAAGAAGTGACCTTGAAGCACTTAGTAAAATACAGATGGTCACGTATTTAGGGAGAAATACAGCTTTCAGCTAGAGGCCCCCGTCTTCTGCTGTGACAGGAAAGAAGGAGAGTCGCGCAATTTACGTTGTAATGTCTGGCACACTAGATAGCGCTCACAGTTCAGGATGTACGCACGACTGAAGAGGTGTGAGTGGCGCCGTGTTACGGCAAAGATCAGGTGAAACCTGCTGAGTATACTGGCGCAGCTGCTGTTTTTTCTAGCCGGGAGGCAGAAACTCATGTCACTCTATTTCCCGCAATATTAATTAGAACTAACAGACAATAATGCCAAGGAAAGTATAGAGGATGTTATTTGTAATAATTGGGATATCAATGTCAAGAAAGCAAAGTGGACGAAAAGATAACTTGCCGCCGGCAGGGACCGAACTTGCGACCTTCGAATAACGCGTCCGATGCTCTACCACTGAGCTACGGCGACGGTCATCCCCCCGTCCACTTCATAGGGTACACATGTGCATTTAAACGGAGTGTTAGTCAGCGCCGATCACAGCCATGGCGGCGAGTGTGGATCACTCTTTTTCTGCCTTTTGGCGTCACGTAGCAAGTGACCTTTTTTTACGAGCTGGCAGCTGACCAATAATCCCTCGCATACTACCTGAAGGCACCAAGTCTGCCAGAACGATACCCTTGCTATGAATGAGGGAAAGAAGGTGACTTTTAGGGGCTCGTTTTTCTTTGTCATACACCCGTAACATCCCCCATACTTTCCTTCGCATTATTGTCTGTTAGTTCTAATCAATATTGTGTCTAACAAAGAAAAACGAGCCCTTAAAAGTAATCTTCTTTCCTTCACTCATAGCGAGGGTCTCGTTCTCGCAGACTTGATGCCTTCAGGTAGTATGCGAGGGATTATTGGTCAGCTTCCAGCTCGTAAAAAGATCACGTGCTACGTGACACCATCAGGCAGAAAAAAGAGTGTTCCACACTCGCCGCCATGGCTGCGATTGGCGCTGACTAACACTCGCTGGTTTAAATGCACATGTATACCCTATGAAGTGGACTAGAGCATCGGACGCGTTATTCGAAGGTCGCAGGTTCGGTCGTCAACGCGTCTAATAAAAAGATTGGGGCCCATATTAAACACGAACGATGCCTCTCAAACAAAGAAATATCGGTTTTAAAGCACCCATTAAAAATGTCGATTAATCGATTAATCGATTAACCCTTTATTGCCTGAATTATGAAAGCGCCGAAGAAAAAAAATTTGGTTTTCGTTTTTCAGCTTTAAATAGCAACCTTAACCTAAATCAGCAGTTGTATTATCCAAAATGCAACTTTAATGCATACTTTTAGGTATGTCGCGAATTCGCGACAACCGTCACTTAAGCCACTCAATATAGGGGTATGTTCAATGCAACGCCAGTATGGCAACCCCACATCAATAAAGCGAATCTCTTCAGGGCGTTGTAACTTGGCGTCGTCATGGTTGTTAAATGCAAGTTATAATTTATTGCCTCCTACCAATCACGTGACATTGTGTCGGCCACCGTGTGGACCCTAGACTCTGCCGCCCAGTATAGCCGTCTTCTTGGGAGTTGACAGAATGACATGAAGCTGACGGCACCGAGAAATAGATCTAGCTCACCACAAGACAGAACCAGTCCTTTGTTCGGATTTTTTTGCGTCGCAAATAGATTGCTCTGCTGTATTATGTGATCCATGAAGGTGTCATAAATAATTCCTTGAAATATTCAATAGGAGCTCGGACAGTGTCATATTGAGGAAGAGCGGTCTTCCAGTGTGGCATTTCCCGCTGTTCTTGACAGTCTTTTTTTTTTTTTTGCCACCGCACTGCATGTTTTAGACAGGCACTAGCTTGGTTGGTGTAGCATATCTTCGTCTTCATATATATATATATACGGAAACTTGTGTGCATTGAACAAGGTCTACAAAACAGCAAAACAAAACTGCAAATCATTGGCGTAAATCATGCGTGTGTGTGTGTGTGTGGGGGGGGGGTTCTGACCCCCCTTGTGTTCAGGCTGTGGGGGACACCCCTTGCCAGTGTCCCCCCTCGAGATTTAGCTTTAGAACATCATATATTTGAACGCCATATATTTGAACGCCATATATTTCAATTGTAGAGCGCATTCAAGTTTTTTTCAAGGCTGATTATATTTTAGTGTGTACCTCTGTTTAATACTCCTCAGCTGTGTCAGACTATTTAAATTATATTTCAAAGCACGGTTTAATTCTTAAAAATACAACCCTTAGGTATAAAAACAAGATGGCCGCCATGGTCTGATGTGTGTCCCCCCTTGTGATTTTTCTGGGTTTACGCCACTGCTGGAAACTACGCAAAAACCAAAAGAGAACTGCATGTGTATATATATATATATATATATATATATATATATATATATATATATATATATATATATATATATATATATATATATATATATATATATATATATATATATATATATATATATATATATATGTAGACAGACACACAGAATGGCATGCTAAGCGAGGATTTACACAAATCATGGTAAGCGCACGTGTCTTCACTTCTTTGCTTTTTTGTGCTATTATTCGTTCGCTAGGACTCAGAACCAACAAGCCTTAACTAAGAGAACACGTCATCTTGTGTAATACATGACGTTGACGATTATCCAAAAGATCACCCACAAAGAAATTTAATTCGGAAAGCGAACAGCGCTTATGACTGCCATTAAAAACAGACCCTGTTGCGACTCATTTTTCTCGTTAAATATTTGTGCAATATTTGTGCTTATACAATATGTAATCTGTGTTTGGCGCCTTGGTCTTCTTTAAAATAAGTAAAGTAATGTTGTGGCGTTACATTACGGTATTCACTGCTTCAATAACAGCTAATTTTCACTCTTCTATCTCATCTAACAGTGGTGTAGGCAGAAATTTGTTTCTGGGGGGTTGGGGGGGGGGGGGTGTTCACGTGACCGGTGGGGTACCCCTGGCTGCGCCACTGTCTTCTACTATGAAGAAAGGCAGCAGGGGTCGTGGTTTGGGCCCTAGCAGTTTTACAACTTCTACGTTTGAACAAATGCCTTGTGATTTTTAAAACTAACGTTCTTTAGACCTGCGAGTCCGAATAATTCTATATAATGGTTCATTTAATTTAGACTCGGTTATGAAATACACGCTTAATTTCTGCACACACAGTGGACGTATTGTAGGAGTGTACCCTTAACCGAAAACTTCAATCTGTGCATTGGATGTAACTAAAGAGAAGGATATGTAGTCTACGGCGTGTTTAGGCGTCAATAAAATTAATGAACCATATAATCGCAAAGGGAACGGAAAATTAGAAACGATGTGGCAGTTTCGGAGCGAAAAAATATCAATCGAGTATAGTCGGTGAAAGGTCACTTAGATGTATAACCACAAGGAATAATAAAAGAAAAGATGCAATTTTTCGGGCGTAAATGAAGAAACTGAAAACGCTGATCCCTAATCTAATGTCAAGGCGCTCTGAGTGATGCTCGAGATCAAAACTCGCGCGCCGCTCCACTTTTTCCGAGCAGTCTTTGAGGCTACTCACAGATGGCGCAGCGTGTCCATTTTGCATCACGTGCGCATTTGGCCAGTGTTCCACCGCCAAATGTAACCGCAGGATAAGTTGGATGGATAACTAGATGGATAAGTTGTGGTGAATAAAATCGACCGTTCATGTCTTCATCTAACAGAACTCAAAAAGGATTGAACTGACCACTAGGAATGTCGCGAATGTTTTTAGAAGAAGGCTCGTCTTCGTCAGGGTGAAGACGACTTCTCATCATTTAAAAGAACGTTTTAAACTTTGTGGGTGGCCCGAAATAAAAAAATTCCATCGAAAGTGTCTTAACTCTGGTCTTATATAACAGCGCAGGTCATTTAGGCTAAATGCAATTTTCTGTTAACAATATGTACATACAAGATGTTCTGCGATCTTTTTTAAACGACATTGTATGGCGTGTAGTTATCACTTGTCACTTGCGATCTACCATATGTTCTGATCTGTACCGAAAGTCGCGGGTTCGATCCCGGCCGCGGCGGTCGCGTTTCGAAAGAGGCGAAATGGTAGAGGCCCGTGTTCCGTACGATGTCAGTAGTGCACGTTAAAGAACGCCAGATGGTCTAAATTTCCGGAGCTCTCCGCTGCGGCGTGCCTCATAATCATATCGTGGTTCTGGCAAATAAAAACCACACAGATTATATTATGCTTTATTGCATATTATGATCTGCAAATGCTCAATTAGCCAGCATTTGAGTTGTATTAATAGAATACAGTGCCTTCCTGAGGGGTCACTTCCGTCCGCTTTTTGCAACGTGGTATGACATATGATGTCCACCATAAGGTTGACGTTGATTTCTGACCAAATTCAACTGTCCTTGAGTACTGGCTTTTCTTAGCTAGCAGCCTTGCGTAGCCTAGCTGCATGACCAAGGCAAATTGCAGCCGCGTTTTATCTGAATAAACGAAATTATGTTGCGCGACGATTTTCACGAGGCGGAGCAAATATTTCAAAATTACAAAAAAAAAACCCAATGATGTCTCCATTTAGTTTCAATTAATGATTGAATTGTATATAAAAATGATTTGGGGACACTGCATGTCGTGCGGTTACTAGTTGAAGCTGCAGTGATGTACACATTTTGTTCTGAAGTGCAAGTATTGACAAGATCCACTAACATATGCTCGAGATGTGTCAGACCTGAACACAAGTCCATGGCTTACACGGCAAACAATTGTACGGGCTTAAACATAAATCAACAACATGTTGTGTAAAGCGTACTCGAGGAGGTTTGAAAGTACTCTCAAACGTGTGTGGACTACTCGCCGGTGATAACCAGCATACCGGCCAGAAGGTAAGGAAATGAAATACAAAAACGAGATAGCGACCATGCCCGATGACATATACAGTCAAACTCGCATATATCGAACTAAAAAAAAGAATTAAAAAAATTCAGGAATTAGTTCGATATGTCGTATAATTCGATATAAAACTTTTAAAGAATTTACCGAAGTTTCAGTGCGCAAGCTGGCTTCACCGCACTTCACGAGAATGCAAGCAAGGCAGCTTCCCGGCAACACGCGGGGATATTTCTATTTTCTGGTTTTTATTTTTTCCTGGTTTGAAGTGTTGCGCGGTTTAGAACCAGGGCTAGGTTATACGTGAGAAAACACGGTATCGATGTAAACATCGAGCGTCATAAAAGACTGCTTTTTGCTTTCTAAATACATGCACCGCGGACATATATATGAGCGCGGAAAATATTCTCCCAACTGCTTCTGTTTTTTTTTCGCGAATCGAACGGCGACTGCGCACGACGAGCCGACAGGCGCGTCGACGAAAAATCGTGGGAGGAAGAAGCGCGTGATGGCAAGCGGTATCGCTCCGCGCGGTGCCCACCTAATCACACCACTCGCTCTCACAAATGCATGCGGGAAAGCCTCCTTCTATGTGAGGAAAGCGAACACCTTTAGAGGGAAAGTCAGCTTTCTGGGGTGCTTGGCGCTACCATAAGTTCGAAGTATGAAGTGTCTCAGCTTTCTTCTTAGCGAACCTTTGGCACTTCGAGCATCTATCTATCTATCTATCTATCTATCTATCTATCTATCTATCTATCTATCTATCTATCTATCTATCTATCTATCTATCTATCTATCTATCTATCTATCTATCTATCTATCTATCTATCTATCTATCTATCTATCTATCTATCTATCTATCTATCTATCTATCTATCTATCTATCTACGTCTGGGTGCTCTCATGATCGCCCCCTTAACTTGGTGTAAACGTGTAAACCAAAATTGGCATGGGAGGGTAAGAAGATTTGACGAATATGACTGACGGGTCATGACATGAATAACGTAAAAGCCTGTCGCGTACGTCGTCAAACCCTCTCCTCCAGACACGTGTGACACATACCCGTTTACGACGGTCCACGGTGTACGGGTATGCGCCACAGCCTAGGTGATTGACAGTTTATATCTACCCAGGAACGGCAAGAACAGACATTGATAATTTAAATGCGAGAGCGTTAAGAAAAACTGACATCGGCAGCGTTGACCCGATGAATGGAAAGAATAAAAATGTTAGGATCCTAACAGGAACCGAACCTAAGCATTCTGCGTGGCAATCAGGTATTCTACCACAGAGCCACGCCGAGGTCTATAAACTGGTTTGGAAAAACAGCCTATGCAGACGTAATGTCGGTGCAACGTCAATTCCGGTTGTGGCGCTGGTTATCTAATTTTGCTAAAAAGCAATAAACACTACATAGGTAATCCTACGATACAGGCGTCATATCAGATTAACGTCTGTGGTTCCAGTGTTGGCTCCGCTTTCATAGCAGTGTAATAAACATTAGTATTCCTATGATTCAGCAAGCTATATTGAAGCATTGCTCGACCACGGAGGAATACAAGAACGAAAGTTACGTATATATTCACATCAGGGGCGTAGCAAGAGGGGGATGGTGTTGGGGGGGGGGGGGGGGGTTCAACCCCCCCCCCCCGAAAACAATATCGGGGGGGGGGGCACACATACAAACGCACGCACGAACATACATAAAGTATGGTTGAACCCCCCCCCCGAAAAAAATTTCTGGCTACGCCCCTGATTCACATGACAGCACCATAAAGTGCACATAGTTTCGATAATATTGACGTATGTACTCTAACATGAGGGCTGACGTTACGTCGCACCAGAAGTTACCCTTTAAACGCCAGTGTTGCCGACGTGCCTCGTAATCCCACTATGTGCACACAGCTACTACACTTACAAAAACATGTTGATCGACCTCGTAACGCTTGGCTAAAAGCCATAAAATACAGCATATAAGTACTCGCTGACTGCTTCGCATGAAACCGATTCTCACAAGGCGTGGGATCTGGCGAATTTTTTTGTTCTTGTTTTATTTTTATTTATTTATTAATTTATTTATTGATGCAGACGCATATTTTCCAATGTATTTAGGTTAAAGCATTGTCATGTTCGAAAACAATTCGATATAAGGGACACTTCGATTTACCCATGTTCAATGTAGTCGGGTTTGACTATGGGGGTAGCTGGGTAGACATTTGCAGGTGCAACACGCATTCATTCATCATCATCCATTGTGGATTACTAATCGGTGGTTACCTGAATGCTAGCATGGAGGTGGTAGGTTGGTGAACGAAAGGTAAGGAGATATGAAAAGAAGATGGCGACCATGCCTGGAGGCAAATAACCATAATGGGTATAGGTGGGTAGACATTTGCACCAGATGCATGCAGGTTTTTAAAGAATTAGCACAATACGTAAAATTATGTGATGCATACCTTTTTGTAGGAGAAGAATCAAACGCCAGCTTGGCGGTTATACATATAAAAAAGGAACATAGTGACGAATGTTATCACACATGCACATTCACTTTTATTTCACAAGCACGCACATACTTTCATATGAACCTTGATTAAAGGCAAGTCATCAGCTTTAGGCGACGTGCCCTCGACTTAAGCTTTAAGGCCGAGGGAGTAGCGAAGAACGAATGAACTGCTGCACATTGCCTGCTGAAGTCACGTTCCGTGACCACTTCAGAAGGCACACATTATTGTTGTTGTTTTCAGTTTTTTTTTTTTTTCGTTGAGGAGTCACCACTTAGTTGAGGCATCATTCTAGTCGGAATCACAGTAGCGACGTGTATAAGGTGAGATACACTTTGTACCATGGCAGGACCTCTTCAAGATGTCGGCAACGCGACCGCTACGTTACAGCACTCCATAGTACCGAAACAATGAAAGGTCGTGTAGCGGAAAGCCACAGTACATTACATGCAATCCTTAGCCTATGCCGAGCATCGTAAAGGTGACAGGCGCAGGCCGGTGACCACAAATTGACATCCGTTAGTAACTATGTACAACAGTTGCCACATGCACATGATGAACTGCGTTTTAACGATACACCCGAGGAGTTTGGCACATTGGAAATCCAGTCATAGGTAGGCACACGCTCTACAAGTTCAGCATCCTGTGGCTAAACTCAGTTGGCATGGCAGTGCGTCCGTATACCGCGAGCGGCATCGCGAGGCAATCCACAACTACTGCTTTCGCAGTGTGTACTTGCATATAGCGCCAACCTTTCATGTGCACGAGTTGTTGTTCCCTGCGTTTTGGCTCGTGCAAGTTCTGCTTATATATGCTACGCTCACGTCATGAATGTTCGCGCTACTGTGTACTGTCTGAAACATCTGCACTACTTTTCTCCGCTCACGAACTCAAAGGGAACACCGAAACAATTGACACAATTGTGGCCCTATGCCGTTAATTTCTTAGGGGACGCCCTCGCGTAAGCAATGGAAACCTTAAAGCATACGGATTTCCTTGTCTGAACAGTGGCTCCGGTCTGACGCCTCCCTCGATCGCCCACTGCTGACCACTTCGTCTTAATCTTCCTGCAAACCCTTTGTCTGCCGTGCAAGCCCTGTTGTGCCATTCCGGCGAGCGATCTTATACTCTTTCCCAGCGCGAAGTAATGGGGAATGCAGGTATATGATGCTGTCCTTATGTATTATCCTTAAATGTACACGTGTTCGTTTGTTTGCACGAGAAACGCCGATCGAACGCTCAACGAGGGGTCGTATCATTCCATGGAGCTTTATTGCCTCTAACACGGCAGAAGCGCGCGCTCGGAGCCACAACTGTGATCTCTCTCTTGCGCAGAAATCTTTCTTAATTAGTCGGTCCTTGGGCAAACTGCCACTAGCGACCGCCGACGGGGATAATAAAACGACGATCGAAACGGCGATAGTCGATCACGGACAGTACTTGCGCAATCTTGCGAACACGAACTCAGGGGTCTAATTCACAAAACTTCTCTTTCGTAACTGCGTTATCCCATCGTTCAGCGGGCTTCGCTAATGATATGTCAAACATTGTGATTGGCTGAAATATTCTCTCACGAAAAATTTTTAGCGCAAGACGCTTTTGTGAATACGGGCCCAGAAGCTGAACCGTCGCATCCAAGTTCCCACTGACAGAGATAATTGAAGCCGCGAAAAAGTGATAAGAACTGCGAATGAGGGTATGTATGGGTTCGATCTAAAACGGAGGGACTTCACCTGTGCCTGAATCCCGGCTTCCTATGGGTTATCATGTTTCCGGAATATCTAATTCGATAGGACTAGTACGCCTCCGAAGCGGTCAAACTCTGAACCCGCGCTTTAAGATCGCCGCGATACGCGCCGGTCGTGGCCGAGGAACATCGGTATCCACGCGTAATGCCCCGATAGGGAACCTCGTGGCTATAACACAGCGGCGTTAGCTGTCTTGGTGGTCTGGAATCTCCACCCTGCCGTTCCTGTAGAGGACGTAGTGCTGGAGGATGAAGAGCACGTCGAACGCCATGCTGATCAGGCTGAGTCCCACTTTGACCACGTTGCCGAACAGCGACGTCCAGTCGTCTGCACGTGGAATGTATGCGTATATAGTCGTATATTAAACGAGATTTCATCAATGGCGATTGTATATATGGCACGAAAAAAAAAAAACAAAAAAAAAAAACTCCGTCAAACACTTAGAAATGCCGGCCACCATCTGCACAGCGGCATTCCGATGAGCACTAAGTAAGCAATGGCAAATATGGTCGACGAAGGAAGAAAGGAACATGATAGATAGAAAATTCAGGGGTGTCAACCAGTCTAGAAAAAGTGGCATGCTACCCTACACTGGGGAAAGTTTGAAAGTTACAGGTGTAGAGAAAGATGGCCAGGGGGAGCCCACACGCACAGTCACACTCCTTACAGTCACAATATCGCCATTAGTCTATAACCGCCGGTGCAAGTCTGTTGACTTCGAGAGTTAGAGCCAGGGGCATAGCCAGAAATTTTTTTCGGGGGGGGGGGGGGGGTTCAACCATACTTTATGTATGTTCGTGCGTGCGTTTGTATGTGTGCGTGTATATATACGCAAGCAAAACTGAAAAATTTCGGGGGGGGGGGGGGGTTGAACACCCCCCCCCCCTGGCTACGCCCCTGGTTTGAGCAATGCCTTCGTCGCCTTCATCCGCGATATGACCTCTCAGGAAGACATTCCAAAACGGTTACTGCGGTCATCGGTCTGTGGTCTATGCGAGCTAGAGCGACCGCGAGTGATTGTCTCTGCACATTGTAGCGAGGACAGTCGCAGATGATGTGCTGTAATGCCTCCTCGCTACCGCAGTTGCCACAAAAATGTTTGTCAGCCATTTTGATGCGAAAGGGGAATGACTTCGTGGGATCAAGACGTAAATAACAAACTTCGTGTCACACAATCGGCGCTCGGTGAATGGACATTTTGTAATATAATAATAATATCTGGGGTTTAATGTCCCAAAACCACGATATGATTATGAGGGACGCCGTAGTGGAGGGCTCCGAAAGTCTCGACCACCTGGGGTTCTTTAACACGCACCTTTAACACCTGGGGTTCTTTAAGTACACGGGCCTCAAACATTTTCGCCTCCATCGAGGACATTTTGTAGACACCGGAAATGTTTCAAGGAAGTGGCTCTGCGCCGACTACGGAGTATATATACAAACCTAACCCACAATATTCCTCTCGCATAAAGAACAGCCACCGACATGAGAGAGCTGCGGATAAATCTTAGCGGTAAATCATTTCCCGACCTCTCGTCCGAAACTATAGCGGGAAATGACACCGCTTTTTCATCACTCATACCAACAAATCAATGTCATTTCACCCCGTGTGTTTCATTATCAGAGAAGACCCTGAAGCAGAACCAAAAGATCTCGTCAGGTTTCTAAAAACTACACAAATACTACACAATCTCCAAGACCTTTATGCGCGAAAAAGACAGGATGACGCGCTCCTAGCAACTGAAGTTTATTGCAAAACAGAGAAAGCTATACACATGCACTAAAAAAAAAAAAAAAATCGGAATTGATAAAAGAGGACGCAGCCGCACGTTACATTGTGTCAATTTTTTACTGTAAGTGTGTAGCTTTGTTTATTTTTCAGTAAACTTCAGTTGCTAGTAGCGCGTCATCCTGTCTTTTCCGTTCCTCCTTGTTTCTTTTTTTCGCACCTTATTTGATGCCGCACGTTTTCCAACACGCCAAACTGTCGCGGTTAGTGTAATATTCCTAAAGTTAATGTCACACCGCAATGTCATCACCGCAAGGTGCCTGCTGCGCATTTTTGCTTGCTCAACCGCTTATCTTTAGTGTTTCCTTAACGAGGTCTGGTAATGACCCTGGGGGATAGCCTTGCGGAGCTGACGCCTAGCGGCGGTAAGAAACCGAGAAAGATAAATAAGGAGAGGTGTGCCGTTCCCAAAGCACGCAGTAAAACTAAACTGTTCCCGACACTGCGAAAGCATGTCTAATAAAAATGCGAAGCGTTGAGGGAATGACGCAGTTTACCGCTCAATATGTGGGCGTGCCAAGTTGGTGAACTTTGGAAAAACAACAAGAGTGAGATATGCACAGAAGTGTGTGGTGTCATTGCTTACTTACATCGACAACACAGCAACACAAAGAGCGAGATAGAGAGAGAGAGCCTCCATAACAAAACCAACATAAAGAAGCACATCGTCTACAACATTGCACGTCTCAAAGGGGCAAAAAAAAAAAAAATAATAAATCGTAGAAGCCACAAGAATTTTGATCATAAAGGAGTTTGTATGTAAGAAAATATGATCGTTATTGCACCGCAAGCAAAGTAAAATGCTCAAATGCTCATGTAAGAGACATCCTAATATGCGGACAGGCTTGCACAGCGATTTGCTGTCGTTCGGTGTATTTTTACGTTTCTGACGCGATGCCTCGATGCCGGCGGTGATTACGCAAGACATGTTTATTAGCAGCAAGTCAACAGTGGGAAAGGTTCCCAAGTTCGGGACCCCTATGACGTCTTCTGTGATGACCCGTGTCCGCCGGCTGGGTGCCCGGCAGACAGCGGCGGCGCTTCGGGAAGGATGGTGCACTGCACGGCGGTGGCGGTGATGTTGTTACAGGCGGTTTTCGCCCGCAGGCCTGGCTGGCAATGGCTCCAACCGAGCGTCTCTTTCCAGTATAATGTTTTAATTTGTTTACCAACTGTCACTCAGGCCAAGCTCTCTTTTAATTTAAACGAAAAACCGACACTTCCTCGCGAACCACCCACGCACCTTCTGGAAACGCTATCTGTACAGTGCTCCTGTCAATGAGCAACAACCAAAAGAGACAATCCGAAACCATTTTTCGTTCTCTATGTGATTCGCCACATCAGCCCTACGTTATAAGAGGATTCAACCGCGCCGAGTAAATTCTACTCTACAGGGTAAGAACGGGATCTGCCTGCACTTCTGAATGGACGTTTAAAGTACGAGGTGCTACCAATCCACTGTGCACGGAATGTAATAAAGTAGGAGATATAGTTCACTACATATGGTCCTGCAAGCGCTTTTAGAGCGAAAAGAGAAAGCTCGGGAAGGACGCCTTCCCACTGCTCGGAGGAGCGGGAGGAATGAAGGATGTCAGGGAGTGAAGTATGCAGCGGTGCGTTCTATCGTGACGAGAATGGTCGTGGGAAGAGCGCCGAACACCCGAGAGCTATATACGCATTGCGTTTTCCGTCACCTACATTATCTGAACAATTGAGGTTACATCGCCTGTGGGAGCGGTTTTTCAAACAAAGCAATAGCGCAAGATTTCGAAAAGGACAGATAAGGCAAGATGGCGGAGACAATCCTTAATTATCTGCTCGGAACAACATCAGTTAAAGATGTAAACTGCTCGACGAGCCACTGCATAAGACACTCACCGTAGTTGTAGGCGATTATTAACATTTGAAGCAGGCTCAAGCTTCCTCCGGTGAAGTCGAGCAGGATGTTGCCGATGCTCCATCCTGTCGTGGACTTCCTCACGTAGTTGAGGTAGGCCTGGATACAAGGACACACAAGCTCACAACTGCATCCTGTACAGCAAGACTCACAGAAGCGAAAGTATAGAGAGGCCTGTGTGAAAAAATAAATCGTAATAGGAGCTTATACGTTCAACGTTTCTTCCCTGTTTTTCTCTTCTCTATATCACCGATTACCCGTCTCGCCAGCATATGCCAGCCAGCTGTCACTCACGCTGAATCACCTCGCTGTCTCTTCCTCTCTTTTTCCTCTTCGTTCTCGTCCTCAGACCGGTGGCTAGGATCTAAAACGTTTACTACACCCTCAAATCCCATCTCTACATGGTATTGCTTCACAATAGAGCGTAGCGCTAATCCGTGCTAATCAGGACACGTGCGTGGTGCGTACCTGAGGCAGGTACTTGGTGAGCGTGATGACGAGCTTGCAGTAGGAGAAGTAGTACAGGTACAATAGCCACGGGGTGCTCCAGTGACTTCCCGCGGCAAGCGTCACCACTCCGAAGATCGCGGCTCCCGCCCACACCACGGCCAGAAGCAGCCGCGCCGGCAGCGAGACAATTTGACCCCGGCGCTGCGTTCATACAAGGACAGAATCGTAGGCACATGTAGTCTCAGAGAAGGCTATACTGGGGCGCGTTATTCTGTGACGGTCCCCTTTTCTCAGATTTCTCCAGACTAGTTCCGCGCGAGGACCAGTGGGAGTTAAGGGCGCATGCGCACACGGGTCGGACACAGCAAGAAAGACGCTTTCACTCGTTTTCGCGGGCTGAGCATAGCAAAAGTGACGCTATCGTAAAAAGTGAACGCCCGAGAAAGTCGTCCCTGGCCTCAGAGGACATGTGTATGGTATTGCGCTGCTAGTGCAACACACCCACCCCTCCCCCCTTTCTTTCCACAAACCCCTGGCTAAATGCTGTAAACGCCTATGTTCTTACAAGAAAGTACTTTCTCGATGTTGTCAACTTAAAGGTAATAAAAATCAAGCAGTTCATTTCATTAACTAATTAAATAAATACGCACACATTCGAGTTACAATGACGCATCACGGTAAAGCTGAACAGATGGCCAAGGAACGAAGTCCAAAGTTCATAGGAATAACGGCACGAACATAGCAAAACACTAAGAAGAGACATCACTCTGTCCTTTGACTTCTTGGTGTCTTGTTACGTTTGTGCTGTTACTCCTATTAACTATGCATCACCAAGTTGCCAGACACCAAATGTTAGCAAAGTCCGAATTTCCTGGGCGTGCCCGCAGAACTCGCACGAGTATTCAAATTTATACTGTGAGCACGTAGGGGCTTTCAAATAAATGTTAGAGGGGACGGTGTATTAACAGGTATTCTGCAGACAGAAATATAACCAAGCAAACAGAGAGAACTCGGGGAAAGTATTCGAGAAGGATCACCTCGTAGATGCAGCACTGCACGACCGTGATGAAGGTGGCGAGCGCAGCGTGGAGGCCGAAAACGATGTCGTTCAACTCCACCGGGATGACGCCGGTCGGGTGCAGCTCACGGTACTCCTCCTGTTCGCGGGCACCGGAAACGCCATCAGGGCACGCAGAGGTGAAGCCGCGTTCAAGGGCGCACTATATACATCATTACCGTTATCATTGTAGTCGTCGCCAGCCCATCTACGTTTACTGCAGGACCAAGGCTTTTTCCAATGACCTCCAACCTACCCACTACTGCGCGAGCTGACTCCCTTTTACCCCCCGAAATGTCTTAAGTCTGATGTACCAGGGGCGTAGCCAGGTGGGGGGGGTGCAACCCCCCCCCCGAAATTTTTTAGTTTTGCTTGCGTATATATACACGCATACATACAAACGCACGCACGAACATACATAAAGTATGGCTGAACCCCCCCCCCCCCCCCCCCAAGAAAAAAAAAAAAATGTCTGGCTGCGCCCCTGTGATGTACACACATTGAGGGACAGCTGACTTGGTACTACAGTGAGCTAGAACATGGTACTTTAAATCGCATCTTTTGTAATGTGAGATCATTACTTGACTTATTGTGCGTCGCCAAAATGCCGTAGCAGAAAACCGGAGCGTAAGTCACGTCATTTTCGAAGGCCTGTACGCGGCCGCTCGGAAAGCGAGCGTTAGAATGCTGAACGTCGGCAGGCGATTGACAAGATCGTGCCCAAGTCCCTGACAATACCAAAGGCAGAGCTAGCCCTGCGATCTACAGAAATTCAATGTTCCGGTCTAGGGCTCGCATATTAACTTTTTAATTAATTTCGTCGCTAAGCATAACCCTTCGCCATCCTCGGCCGCGCTTCGCATCTCTTGGTGTAAACTTCGTCTCTCTAAGTTGACCATCGCTCATCCATCCTTCCAATGACGTGACGTACCCAGGTCGATTTCTTTTTCTCCTACCCCCTACTGGATATCAGACACCCCGGTTTATTCTCTCACTCAGCTGTTTTCCTTGCTATCATCTTAGTTACGCCCATCACATTTCATTCCATCGCACGCTTTGTGGTGTGCATATACACCAGCCTCGAATATATCGTTATAGTATCATGAATCCATGATAGGCTATGCCGCGGACGAAAAACCAGATTCAGTGAGGAAGACAAGCATCCGCAAGACTGTAAGTTGATGGCTTATTTCGTGTGAAGCAACTAGCGCTTTCCTGAAGATTTCAAGTGTCCCTGGTGCGGGCACCAAATAACGCGCGTCGCTCTTTCTTAACGTTTACCGTACTTTTCCAATACGAAAAAAAAAAAAGAGGAGACAAAGCGCGACCTTAGACCTCTTTGTCCGTTGCAGCCGCGTTCGCCTACCATCACGAATGCCAGAGAGCATGAGGACAATGCCAAAGAGCATCACGGTTACTGCAATTGTAAGGCACGTGCACGGCAAGTAAGGGCGCTGCCTCCGCGATCAGTTCCGTTAACTCTGCGGGAGCTACGTCACAGAGGCCGCTGTAAGGGGCACGACAGCGCTTGCTCTATTATGAAAATGTTAAATGTCAAACAGGTACAGGCCAGCAATAGAAGAGGTTAACCTAATCAGCAGCGCACCTGTACTAGAGGTAAGACTGCCAAGATGCGGAGTAGCTAAAAGTGAGTTTACGGATGTCTCCACAACGGCAGAGCTTACCTGAACGACGCGGCTGAAGTACATGCCCAGGTTGAAGAACGAGTAGGCCAGGAATCCAGTCAGGTTGAGCCCAACGAAGTCGAAGCTCAGTCCTTCAACGCTGCGAAACATTCGCACAAGACAGACTGCGTCAACTTGGGAGAACAAGGGCGCTGGTCGTTCGCTAAGCCCATTGAAAGAAGCTCAATTTTGGAACTTAGTATAATTCTAGTGCGGTAATCAAAACGGCAATAAGCGTTAGGGTTAAACCGCTAATGATTCATTTAAACTCTGAACTTGCGCGGAAATGTCTGAGGCAAATAAGGAAAAGAAAGAAAAGAACACAGAAAAAAAAATTACGGCAAGAACCATGTAACGATCATTGTCACAGTCAACGTGCATGACATTGGTTGATGAGGTGCTTCTTAGATTATACTTATCTGTAAGCGCATTCGATTAGGCGGCGACTCAGTGACATTCCGTCGACGTTGTGAAAGCGCCGAGTGTCTCAACGCTTTGACTTGCACGGAGGAAATTCATAAGCAAACCATCAGCGTTGTGGAAAACGTGTCAAGCTTCCTAACGCACTCGCTTGCACGAGGAACATCCTCAATGGTGTCGCTATTCCGCCTGATGAGGCATGTGCCTGTGGCGTAGTAATTAAAGCATCGGGCTTCTGCGCTAGAGTCCCTGAGTTCAAATCCAACCGTCGGAACATTTTATTTAAGTTCATCCGGTGTGCATGCGCCCTGCGCTGATGTCAATCGCCGTTAAGTGACGTCACTCGTACGGGAGTGTGGACGACGTCGCACAGGAAGCTGAGTCGTTCACCCATTTGGAACGCGTCGTGCTTCCTTACAGAAAAAGCCCATATCGAAGAAGTGTACTCACCACTTTCGCTTCCAGTTGAGGTAGATCTGTGGGTAGAAAGATACGGACCAGGCCAAGAAGTAGATCCAGCCCACAACGTCGCTCAAGGTCTCCAGCCAGCCTAGTTTGAAGACTTCGACGTGGACGAACGAGTCGGCCGTGCTGCAAGCGGCACATTCGTGACGTCAGCCACTTGGCGCTCAAAAGTTCAGCGTTAAGTGGGTGACTAAGTGGCTGACCACCTTTCTGGTTGCATGCCCCCTTCAACGCCTATGCCGCGTTGAGGGGCCATGCAACCAGAAAAGTTGACCTCATCGAGCGTAGTAAACTTGTCTGACCTGTACGGGTTCTTCCTATAGCGTAAAATTGACCTACAGAGCTGTCTTTGATTTGCATTTAATTCTTAAAATCTTAAAATACCACTACTATAGTGCTAAAGCTGAAATGAAGTGTCGTGGCGGTATGTCAGATGCGATGTAGGTTAATGCATAACGTTCTGTGTAAAGCGAAACAACTAATGATGTATTTCATTAATTTGGTGGTTTCGTCAAAATGTATACATGACAATGCTGTGTTTATAATGACGGTGTGTGAAAGTGTACAACAATGTAAACATAATGACTGTGCCTTTGCTGAAGGGAAAAGCCATACTTGAATGGCTTTTCCCTTCGCCTCCCATCACATGTGTGTTGATAAATGAATAAATTGAATCAAGCAATCAAATCAAGTTTTACCACCCCGACTCTTGGTACGTGCAGCTGTCACGCGGGCACAGTGATGATGTTGCGTGTACAGGAGAGAAGATAATCGAACCTGACATTAGGCAGCGATGTGTTGAGCGTGACGGTAGCGTGTCCAGCTCCTACAGCCGTGACATTGATCCAGGCGGGTTCGGTTCCCACCACGGGTATCCACGCTGGCCCAGGCAGAGTGACCGCGCTGCATCCCTCTTTTACGGCCGCGTGCACCTCAACGCTCTCGTTCGACGCTTGGCTGAAAGTAACGGCCACAACGAGTTCATAAGGCATTGAAGCCCTCCCTCGTTATCACGTGCATCGATCTTCTATAATCAAACAGGGCTTTCTCCATAAAAAAAGTAAAATGTACGCGATTCACGGTCTCGATAAACTTCTTGTTTGCATCCCGCTTCGGCTATACGTGGCATCCAGTCAGGTCCCGTGCTGTGCCCTTCAGAACAGCAGCAAGCCTTGTATTTAAGGAATGAATATTCTTGGACAAGGGTTATTCATCTCTTCAAGCCTCCAGCCTCTCCTAAACGTAAGCCTTGTATTTGTTATTCACTTTTCAACTAAGAATGGCCCTGCCGGAAAGCAGAAGCATAAGTTTCGCGCATGTTATGGAAAGGCGTGACTTTTTCCCGATCACCTCGCCTGTAAATATTATAATTAATGAGCTGTGTTCTTTATCTTTTTTTTTGCTTTGTTTTATCTTTTGTAGTTTTTTCTTTCGTTTTAAAATACTTGGATGTAGAACAACCGCGCTCGTACGTACGTTTTCAAGTAAATTATTTGCCTTTCAGAAAAGAGATCATCGGACTCAATTTTCGAATGCTCCTGTTCTCAAATAAATTACTGTGAGGCTAAACAATTGACACGTTTTAATAGAATAGCAGGGCAAAGAAATAGAAGAACAGAAACAAGAAGAAACGACATCACTCGCTTAAGAAGAAAATAAATTATGTCACCATTGACTGCGAGCCGAGGTTACACTCACTCGAGGTGAACGTAGAATCCAGATTGGCTCCCGAGAGGGATCAGCATGTCCCGCGTCGACGTGACCAACTCCAAAGCGTTGCCTGAAACCGGACACCGAAGAACACGTTGAATGCAACGATTCGATGATCATTATACGCTCTATTCACACCTCAAAGCTTTACCTACCCACTCTTCCTTGAAATACGATGAATATCATGCGCAACGTTTTGAACGGAAGCTTCACCCAATGCCTCAAAACGACAATAAGGTACAAAATAAGTTATACTTTGACTTTTGCAATGGTTTATTCACAAAAAAAAAAAAAACGGAGGAGAGGGGGGGGGGTTGGCATAACGCAGTGTAAAAAAAATTCAGACAGTCTCGCACTAGTGGTGCCAGGCCTGAAGGAAGTGCAGACCTGGACAGCCTTTGTTTGTTTCTTTTCGGTTTCCTGTTTCTTTCCTCCTTTCTTTCTTTCTTTATTTCTATTTATTCCTTACTCCCTCTTTATATATTTCTTTCTCTTTCTTGCTCTTTCTATTTTTCTTGCTATTTCGCCCTTTCTTTGTCTGTCTTTCTATTTCTCGCTTGCTTCCTCTTTTTTCATATTTTTATACGTGCATGGTTTTTCCTGCGTTTCGCCAAGCGACGACAACATACGACAGCATACGACCGCCTGGCCACCTATTGTGCTCCGCACTTGAAATGTATTAACCGCCTGTTCGGAACTATCGCAAGAATCCGGCATGAGCATTCAACTTCAGCAAAGCCAGGAATCCTTCGATCAGACTTTTACGTTGTACACTGCACTTTCCTACTCCGCCATGACGGGAGTAAAATTTAGGCCATCAGTCGCGATTCTGCAGATAATCGTGCAATGTTCGCCTTGTCAGGCGTCACGAATAGAAGGCGTAAACTGTAGTCGCGGATCAAATTAGAGAACATTAAGACAGTATACATTTTTTTTTGTTTATTTGAATGAATGCTTCAGATACTTCAGAGAGAGAGAGAGAGAGAAATGCTTTAATGAAATGCTGGAGATGATAGCATCTCCAGTATTTCTCACATGCTACTCCAAGTGCAACACACAAACACACGCACACAAAGAGAGAGAGATAGATTACGCTATTTACAAAGCAATGACGCTTCGAACTCGTTGCGGTTCCTTTGCAACACAAAATGCTGCGTAACAGCTCCGAAACGTCAGCCTCATAAAAACGCGGGAGGAGTTACCAAACGCCTGTGACTATGGTGAGGTACTATAGTTTCTTGCGTTTCACGTTAACTGTCCCGCTACATTCCCAATTCGCATTGCTCTGAGCGCAGTGCTAACCTGATGTTGCCATCAGCAAGAAGCAGCACAGCAGCTGGAATGTTGTCATCTCGTCGGTGAACAGGAAAGGACTTGGCCGTGTTGTTTTCATACTGGAAAAAAGAAGAGTGGAAATGTGCACGTGGTAAGACGAGTCAGCTCTACGAATAAGCACTTGAGCGTGTGTGTGGAGTTCGCGCATGTATTAAGCACACGCGAGCATTTTTTGACACGCGTATTCTTTATTTGCTCACGTGCAAAGGACGACTCTGCACGGTAATCAGAATGCCTTTTCTTCATCTCCTCCTCGTCTCAAACAAAAGTTCGCTGAGGTAGTTTTTGTAAGATACTCTGCTGTTGCGCACCATTGCAAGAACTCGGAAGAAACAAGAAGTGGAGTATGTGACAGTAAACAAGACGATCGCCATAGTAGCCAAAGTGGACCCATATGCACCCTTTAGTCACGGTGTTTCCATATGATGTGCGAATTCAGACGTCCACACCAGTGGATGGACGCCATTTTCCCTTGGAGAATTCTCGTGTCCGTCTCCTCCCGACCGGCAGCTGGTCATAAATCGCCGTCACTTTGCTGCCACCCCGCCCCTCAAAAATCAAACCTGTGTCCTATTGGCCTAATTTTTGCGGGATTCGGGCCTTGCTCGCGCTCGCCTAAGGAGCGGGGGCGCGAGACGGGGTTCAAGAGACTACTTCGGGACATCGGAGGATGCGTATGCGTTTTGGCCTCTCCGGCCAGTGGCGATCCTTTGTTCTTTGTTCTCAGTCGCCGGCCGGTGGTTACGTCGGCACCGGGGCCCCGGCCTCGGTGGGTCTCGAAATCCCGAGGCAGCGCCTCGCGATAGTGTACCGTATGTTTCCCTCAAGTGTTCCTATGTCTGTTCTGTTTCTTCTGCTATGGGGTGCGAGATCGCGAAAGCGCTTGCCGAAGAGTATTGGCCCTCCAAACATGGTTCTTTGTTTGTTGGCTTTATAGGTGTGCCATTCGCGGCCACTAATCGATATACTTTGTAACTTGTATTAGCTAATTTGTGTCCTGTATAATTATGGCATGTACGCTTGGTTCTGGTGTAAAACAGTTGATCTCTTTGTACTAAAATCCCAGTAATAAACCACTAATTTGGGGAGTGTCACCTACGCGCGGACTCACCGTCTCTTCACGGTGATGGACCGAGCTCTCGCGCGCGAGTGCGAATGGTGCACGGCGCGGGACAAGCGACAAGCGAGGACGCGGCACCCTGCATGAAGCTCGCAGTGCTCGAACCCGCGGTGGTGTTCGGCGCGTACGGCTACGAGTATATAGCGAGGCAATGCGCGCTGGGGGTCGGTAACGGCCGATTAACTACAAAAAGGCAAAGTATGCAAGCAAACCCAAACCGAACAACACCACCCCATTGTATAAACTCAAGATATTTTTGGGTGCTCTAATTTGTGCTGACAATATCCAAACAAAACAAAACTTACGGATAGGGCTCAATGTAAACAAACCCATATATGTTTAAGAGGCGGGGAAAAGGGACACAACGCGTCCCTTCCCTCTTCCTCCTGACGTCACATTGGGAGCGCGCTCGCGCACACGCACACACACAACGCACACGCACTTACACAAATATGCTTCCAGCGAAACAAATTTCAACTGCATCCGCGGAGACATAAGCGTAAGGGCGGATGCAGAACATGTTCAGGATCCTTTGTCGCCATTTAAACAGAGGCAGATGATAATAATTTCTTATGTTTTACGTGCCGAAACCGCGATATGATTATGAGGCCCGGCGTGGTGGGGTACGCCGGATTAACTTCGACCGCCTGGGGTTCTTTAACACGAACCTAAATCTAAATGCACGGACCTCTATAGTCTTTCCCTGCATCGAAAATGCGGCCGCGGCAGCCGGGATCGAACCCGCGTCTTCCGGGTCGGCAACCGAGTGATGTTAGATGAGGTTCGTTGTGCTGTTTGCCACAAAATAAAATTTACGAGACCAAGCTTGCCCCCAAAGTGCGCACAACTCTGCCTTCCTGCCCCTTGAAGTAAGAAACACCCCTTCAAATCTTTCCGGTACCTGCAGCGCGACATTTCCGCCAGCTTCGAGGAGCAACAATTTCGCACATCGCGGCAGTTGCCAGCTGTTCTTGCGTACGCCGAGACTCACGATCGTACGGTCGTAAGGAAGAAAAAAAAGGAGGTTTGTAACTACTGTAGGTCACCACAACAGCTGGTCTAGATAGCCATACGTAACGGAACGAACGCTGCGCGTTATGGGACTTGCCCAGAGAGGGCATTAATATACCGCTGCCTTGTCTGTATCGGTTTCTTTCGGACTTAATAGTCGTTCAATAGTCGTGGCTTAGCTAGCTTGCAACCTAATCTATCGTCGTCTGACGCGACAGACAGAAAATTGTTATGTAAGTGTCATGCGCTCGTACAAATTATAGAACTCAAACTGTTCTTTTCTGTCTCCCAAACGTACGTAAAGAGGCACTGAAGAAAAAATATTATTTTTCTCGTATTAGTAAATTAAAATTTCATTATACCGATGGCACCACGCTTACCGCCAGAAGGTGCTTTGTAAGCGAGGAAACGCGCAAAACGAAAATACATGGCGACGCCACCTTGAAGTTCCCCCACACCAGATAGCCGTGACGTCACAAACTCTGATGGCGTCTACTATAGGGCCTACGTAATGGTATATCGGTAAAAATTGTTCAGATTGTGTTCTGAGGTACCCAAAGTCTTCATAGCAAGCTTCATAAAGTTTCGTTGAAAGAGGGTGGCCAAAATGCGCAGAATGACTTTGAATTTCGTGACGTCACATCGACATACACATGCTAAAGTTTCGACGCGAAATTCAGGCATGAAATTTCTACTTTCATTTCTTCTTTTAATAGTTACCCTATGACGTCGAAATTTAGGACAATAGAGTTCGTAAACGATTATGTATCTGTCTAAAGCGATTTAACGTTTTACTTCAGAGCTGGAAATTAACAACTGAGAACCTACGTGATGTGTCAAAAGCCGCTACTTAAAATGAAGTGTTCACTTCTGTAATTAGAGATGATAGTTTTTGTGTGATGTAAATGTTTTAATCCTTCTTTTTTAAGAAAAACTGCAAATGTATTTTTTATGTACCGTTGTTTTCTGCTGCCTGTGCTTGATGTTTTGCTTTCTTTTTAAGGGTGATGGGACTCGTCAAGCTGCCTTTATGAAGCTTTATTCCCGTCATACGAAGCCCCAAATGAACATGCTTCTTGTTCTATGTGGTTGAATAACACCTCAACTCAACGAGGCGGGTTGCTCTTAGATACTTCATAAGCACCTTCGCCGCTCCCATGTTTGTGTGTTTTCAAACCTAAATATTTCTCTTTCTTCATATGCAACAATCTATACGCGAGATTCGCTTTTTTTTTTCCGCCGCAAAACGTGGATTCTTAAAAATGAGCTGGGTTTCTTACCTTTCCTCGCGAGGATTGAGAAATAGTCGCACAACGCAACGCGTACCGTTGCTGTCTTCTTACAATTCGCGAAAACTAGAGAGATGCGCGCCGTCACATTTGGCTTTTTATTATTGCGATAGCAATTATATGGACAGTCTCGGCTGATTTTTGCCGTCGCCGTCGCCGCCGTCATGCTGCGTATATGTATAAGTATGTACATATACATCAATATCCCAAAGAAAAATAAATCAGAAAAATGCTTCCGAAGCGCGGAATCGAACCAGCGACCTCTGAATTCGCAGCGCGGTGCGCTAAGCACTACTCCACAAAGCGTACATCCCTCTGGCAGCTAACGGCGAGCGTTATATACACACCCTTTACCGTTTTTTCATTTGTTACCCGTCGAATCCACGCGCGCGCCGTGCCCTAGCGTCTTGTACGTACGTAATCGCTGCAGTCCTCACTCGCTTACATATGCTGAACAAAACAGGTGTTGGCGCCGCCGTCAGAGATCCGCAGACATCCACGTGCGCGCGCTCGGTTGAACATCGCATAACAGATAAGGACAGCGGCGAACAGAACAGCGTGCCTCTGGTATGACTCACCTTAGCGTTTAAAACCCACCCGCAGCTTTGTGCGACTGTGCCTGTTTATTCTTTCCCGTAGTCGTCGTGTCTTGTTGTATACGATGGCAGGAGCAATGACAGTATACGCACGGGCAGTGTCCAACGTTTAATGAGCTACATAGTGGAGCGAAATTGAAACTGCACTGAGCAGTCGCCACAAACGAAGCCATTTATCCAGTCGATCGCGCTCCTGTTCCCTACACAGACGCTGCATGCCAGCCCTTAGTTACGATTTCTTCTTTAGCGCTAGAAACTTCTAAAACAAGGGACGAAAAGAATGCGACACACGAATGTGTGTGTGTCGCATTCTTGCGCTAAAGAGGAAATTATGCATTACCAACTATAGCCCAAACATGCACATTACCTCAGCTACTTCTAGCGTCGTCTAAAACGATCGACCACGGCTTGCACAAAAACGTCAATTTGAGAAGTCCAAGTCCACTCGGAAACAGCCATTACAAGCGACGAGACAGCAGCGACGAAAGGAGTGCTGCAGAATTAGTCTATAGCTACGTGAGGTACACACACGCAACATGCGCGCAGCGTACCAATCGTATGGAGTATACACCAACCTTTTTGAGCGGTGGCTCAGGTGGCTCCTGGCGCCGAGCCGGCCGAGCGGAGGGAGGGCGGTGGCGCACGTGACCAGCCGTGTCAGCTGACTCCACCGATGCTCGCGAGATCGCCCGGATCGCCCGCCGACGTCGCAGCTTGGTCGCAGCCTCGGAAGCGAGTGGCAGCGCTCGCGTGACGCCTCGGCTGGGGCTGCCCCTTGTTCGCTGCGCGCGCGCCCCGAGCAGTTCGATGTAGCGCCGCAAAGCTTAGATATGTTGTTGTAGTTACACAATAGCGTATCGGTACGCTGATACGCCTGCGTTGACGGTGTGCGATATTGGAATTCGTCGCGTCTCACAGCGAGAGTCTATCTTTAGGCTGGCAAATGAGTGAGAGTGGGTGGGTGCCTGTCTGTCGCGTCTCTCTGACTCTCTTCAGCCGCGCTGCGTACGTGGAACTATATTTCGTCGCGCCGGCCGCGCGTGCGATGCCGGCGATGAAGCGCACGCATCTCTTTGCGCCGACTGTGAGGAATTCATCCGATCTACGCGACCAGAGGAAGATAAAAGATCTAAGATTTCCGCCCATTACACCTTATCGCCTAGACCCAATCGCGTAGCCTCCCCGCGACGCCGTAGAGGCCCGACAATCGCACAATAGGCGGGCGGGCGAAAGCACCGCAACGCTTCTTATCGGTGGCAATCGTTCGCGTGGTGACTAAGGTCCTCCAGCGACTGTTATTCCGCAGACGTTCCGACGATACTGATTTAGTGCACACATTCTCACGATACTTCAGAGACTAGCTGCGAGACGCCCTCGTAGAAGTGCTTGCTTTTACAAATGAAAAACGTTCCAAGAATGATGATGCCGCCAATGATACACATACACCGCGTATGCACTCTACCACGTACCGGAACCGTGTTCAACAAACAAGGCAACGCATGCCTACACACAGTCATGATTTTGCTCGTCGGCGTATTGATTGTTTTTCGACGTGTCTGCAACTTCGCACACAAGAACACCAGCCAATGACTGAGGTCCTCCTGAGCTCTGCTCTTGTCTGTTTGTTTTTCACGTGATTAAGTTCGTAGACGTGCTAACACATTTATATAATACAAAGGTTTGCTTATGGTGGAAGTGCATGTGATTAAGCTGTGTGTTTCAGATGATCATTGTTCCGTCGACACTCCGGTCAGCCTGACTAACGCGTCATCGGGAATAATGTTGCTATGTCCATGTACTTCGCATTCATTGCCATGTTCTCGTATTGCATAATTTCACAGATGCGTGTACACAAGTCTTCTTTTTTTTTTTTTTTGCCAAAGTTGGTTATTATGCAGAAACTGCTTTCCACTGTTTTATGTTTTCAAGGTTGTGAATGACTGTTATATCTTTGCTAGCAGGGCTGGGCAAAGATACTTTCAAATTACATCGCGATATGATACAAGATGCCCGGGCCACAAGTATTTAAGATACAGCTACAAGATACTACCGCAAATATTGTACCCGATACGATACTACTTTCCAAATGTACCTTAAGATACATTCCATACATTCGCAAATTTGTTATTATAGATCGATGTAATGTAGCAGCAAACACGTATGCACAGAAATGTTGATGAAACAACTTTATTGCAAGATCCGGCTAGTTGCTGGTCCTGCTTGAAACTTTCTTAACTGCGACCAACTTTCTTTCTCTTGAATGAAATGTATGTCAGTATCTCAAAGGTTTTGTATTTCTCGTTCAAAGTATAGCTGTATATCACTTCAATAAGTGATGGGAGTCGCTGCTCTGATTACTGACCAACTAGCGGGTTGTGATCTAATTACAAGAGCTTAAATAAGAAGCATCCGAACGATGATCCAAATACCGATGTAAAGTTTTACTTTGTCCGTAAACGTACTACTGTTTACGCAATACTGGATCACGGGACAGGTGTACAGCACACACAACGGGGGTAACGCCGCCATCTTTTGTGATGCGTCATGTATACGTAGACGACGTAAAATTGCAATGACTTTGCATATTATACTTATGTGCTAGCGCAAATAGTTCGTCTGCGACATACTCACTAACGTGCAATCACTTAGCAATATTTTTTTTTTACGAGACATGTGCAGCCCAGCAACGTCTCAGACGTATTGTGTATTTGAATAAAGCGTCGCAGGCAACCTCCGCTATTCACACTGTTGCCACTTAGAGCTCCGATTACCTGGTGGTTACTAACGATGAAAATTTGGCAGATTCCAAGCGTTGTGGCAATCGGTTTCATGCGAAACAGTCAGCGAGTACTTCTATGTTGTATTTTATGACTTTGAGCTAAGCGTTACGAGCTGGATCGACGTGTTTTTTAAGTGTAGTAGCTGTGCGCACAGCGTCGGCTTACCAGGCACGTCCTCAACACTGGCGTTTAAAGGGTAGCTTATGCTGCGACGTAACGTCAGCCCTCACGTTAGAGTACATATGTCAGTATTATCTAAAGTGCACTTCATAGTGCAATCATGTGAATATCATACGTAACTTTCGTTAATGTATTCCTCCGGGGTCGAGCAAAGCTTAATATAGCTTGCTGAATCGTAGGAATACAAATCAAATGTTTATTAGACTGCTATAAAAGCGGAGCCAACACTGGAACCATAGTCGTTAATCTGATATGGCACCCGTATCGAAGACGTATATATGCTTATTGCTTTCTGCTAAAATTACATAGCCAGCACCACAACCACAAGTGACGTTGCACCGACATTACGCCTGCATAGGATGTTTTTCCAAACCAGTCTATAGACCTGGCGTGGCTTCTGTGGTAGAATACCTGATTTCCACGCAGAATGTTTGGGTTCGATTCCTGCTGCGATCCTACATTCTATTCGTCAGGTCAACGCTGCCGACGTCGGTTTTTCTTAACGCTCTCGCATTTAAATTGCCAATGACTGTTCTCGCCGTTCCTGGGTAGATATAAAGTGTGCATCACCTGTGGCGCATACCCGTACACCGCGGCCCGTGGTAAACGGGTATGTGCCACACGTGTCTGCAGGAAAGGGTTTGACGTCGTACGCGACAGGATTTTCACGTTATTCATGTCACGACCGCACAGTTATATTCGTCAAATCCTCTGCCATAATAAACCTTTTCTCTCTCTTTTTTTTTTTTTACCCTCCCATGCCATTCTTGGTCTGCACCAAGTTAAGGAGGCGATCATCAGAGCCCCCAGACGTACGCGGCTAGATAGATAGATAGATAGATAGATAGATAGATAGATAGATAGATAGATAGATAGATAGATAGATAGATAGATAGATAGATAGATAGATAGATAGATAGATAGATAGATAGATAGATAGATAGATAGAAACGCTCAAAGTGCCAAAGGTTTGCTAAGAAATGCTTCGCATTTATAAACAATTATGGAGGCCTAAAAAAGGAACGCACACAAGTAAATAGAAAGGCTGTTCTGTATCGAACAATCACAGTTAATAAGCACAGGAACACGATACAGGCAACACCTTTAATAGCTATCAAAATTAAGCATGAAGTATCGTGAACTCATCTGTTATTGTAAGACAAAAGAAAAATCAGTGCCCGTGGAAAATAACCTGAAAACTCGTTGGGACGCTCGTGCGAAAAACGGAGGATTTTTGGTATAGTAATGTTTCTCGAAAATCCTTCGTAATATACTTAGGATGGCTCCTAATAATGTCCATTATTACTGCGCAAACTCAATTTCGCTGTCGTGTTAAGCTTAGTAGATAGCAAAATTTTTGTTAAACTCAAGGCACGCCCAGATTACTATATATTTGTCCTCAACATCGCCTTGACATAAGAGTAAGCTCAAGTGGAACGTGAACATGTAAACAACAGTAGAAATGACGCAGACAGTTAATAATAATAATATCTGGGGTTTAACGTCCCAAAACCACGATTTGATTATGAGAGACGCCGTAGTGGAGGGCTTCGGAAATTTCGACCACCTGGGGTTCTTTAACGTGCACCTAAATCTAAGTACACGGGCCTCAAACATTTTCGCCTCCATCGAAAATGCAGCCGCCGCGGCCGGGATTCGATCCCGCGACCTTCGGGTCAGCAGTCGAGCGCCATAACCACTAGACCACCGCGGCGGGGCGACGCAGACAGTTAAAAGTAAGAATAAAGCCGGGAGCTTATTTTGGCCGCAAGTTACAAGATACACATTGCAGTCAACAGACCAGAAAAAAAAAAAAAAACAGTACAGAGACCTAGGTAATGTATGGGATGCAAAAGAAGGACTGCTAATTAGAAAGCACTTCTTTTGCTAACGATCGAATTGTTATTTGAAGAACTCTTTTAATAAAGATAGCAGGAAGAAAAACATACGGTACGCCAAGATAACTTTGGCGGAAAGATTAAACTATGTCACATGTCCTTAGTTTTATTCAGGTGGCTCACTAACGCAGTATCACCATGAGAAGCGGAGCTCAGCGGATGTTTATTGCTTCACACGGTGGTGTTGCGATCGATGTATCTCGTATCTTAAGATACACGATACATTTTTAATGTATCGGAAATACAGATACAGATACTCATCTTGCCAGAAGTATCGCGATACAGATACAAGACACTCAAAGGGTATCTAAGATAGTATCTAAGAAACATGTATCTTCGGTCCTGCCCAGCACTGTTTGCTAGTGATCT
Organism: Rhipicephalus sanguineus; assembly: GCF_013339695.2. Lineage (NCBI taxonomy): Eukaryota > Metazoa > Arthropoda > Arachnida > Ixodida > Ixodidae > Rhipicephalus > Rhipicephalus sanguineus. The sequence goes on from NC_051177.1 coordinate 46,383,178, forward strand.
ATGCCTTGTGAAGAGAAAAAGCTAGTCGGGCTTCTCTGAAGTTCTTATCTCTTCACTTCTAACACGGTTATGAAGGCAGTACCTGAAAAAAAAAAAAAGCGTCACTTTCGCACAAGTGGCACTTTTCACGAGTTGACACTTGACTTTGAGGACTCAGCTGTGTCTCAAACTCGAGCGGAATAACCTGGCGAAAAGCAACAGTTTCCTTACTGCCATACTGTACAAAATATACTGCCTCGGTTTCAAGCGCCTTTCACACGGTGTCACGCGCAGTCTGGTGTCAGGCGCGTCAACTTGCAACCGCATACAAATGAAGCTGGAGCGACTTTCAAGAGAGCTCGCGCACCGAAATTAACGTTTCCCATACCGCCTCCGTCGTTGTGGGCCGTCGCCGCACTCTCTACAATAAAAGGAGTTCCGGCAAAGTAGATGGTAAACGAGCTGCAACATAAAGTGGGTCGCTATTTATACGATAGATAGACTATAGTCGCACACAAGAAGTTCGCGGCATTTCCTCCTCAAAGGCGGATGCACACAAGCCTGCACCAATGGGCGCGCACTTCAGACTGACGTCATGGGCCGGACGGCCGGTGACTCGGCCCTCGGAGAACAGTGCCGAGTGCATGAGCGGGACTATTTCCTTAGTCACGGAGGCGATCGGCTGCCGTGCTTCGGTCGTCTGGGCGGGGCGTCTCCGGACTTGTATCCGATTATAAAGCGATACGCGAACTATTCTATAAAAAAAAAAACGAAAAAAAAAACGGCAATGTTTTCAGGACACTGTTTGCGGAGATCATCATAAAATAGTAGGAATCGGCACCCCCCTGAATTGATTACATAACTGAAGCTTATTCATATTTGTGTAGAATTCCCTTTGGCACAATGCCCTGAGGCAAACAGAAAGAGAGAGAAATCACAGAGCTTTCGAATTCCAACGAACTCACTTGTTCTGCGTCCTCAGTGCTTGTTCTTATCTTCCTATCCACCACCCCTCCCCCTTATTTTGTGATTTTTCCTTTTGTTTGTTCGCTCGTGCGTGTGAGTACAGTCAGCGTCAAACGTTTACGCAAGAAAAGGCTCCATAACCCGCTTCTTCGGCAGGCAGCCTTGAATTTAGATTTTCCGGCCTGTTCTAAAGCGCGCTAGCAAAGTGTACTGAGCACTTCGACCGAATGCAGTCACAAACTGCTGGGAAATTCAACATTTTCTCAGACCTAGCACTCTCTAAACTTTTAGGGGCGAAGCTCCTTAAGGCGGCACCCGTTCGTCCCTCGTAGTCATCGTAGTAGTCCGTAACAAGTCTTACGCTTTGACCTCCAAGGTGGTGCCGGTGGCAGATTTCTCCTGTGCGTTGTTGAACAATAAAAAATTCGCAGCGTGCGCGTTAACTAAAAGCCGAATTCTTCTGTCTCTCATTCCCCATTAGCAGCCATTGGCATGTTCCAGTAGGAAACGTTAGTAGAAGTAGAAGTGTAAGTGTTAGCTAAAAGCCGACTTCTTCTGTCTCTCATTGCCATTAGCAGCCATTGTTTACCTCCAAGGTAGTGCCTGGTGAGATTTCTCCTGTGCGTGATTAAAGAATAAAAATTTTGTTCAAAACGCCGTTGATTGATGAAATAAACCAACGAAAGACGCCAGATGTTTTGTAAAAGCAGAACGAAAGAACGCCAGATGTTTTTCTTAAAGTGTAGTAGTAGTAGTTGCATGTAGCCACCTCGCCCGATCGTCAACGGGCGAGGTGGACCGGCAACGGCGCGAGGACCCTGCCGTACGAGAGTTAAATCACACTAAAAGACATACTTTGCGGGCGATACACTCTAGTGAGCTTTCAACTTTTCGTCTTAATGTACATGATAAAGAAATTATTTCTACGAAAAACGCAAGGCACACCTTGAGCAATATGTTTGGTTTTGGGACGCTAAATGGAACCATGAGGCGATGCGAAGCCGGAGCACTTGCACGATCGCGTTCCGTTGGCTTTCGTTGGGCATGCTACCGACCTCGCGTCGTGTAACGCGCGTCCTGTCTTCCCTCTAGCCTTGCCTTTAATTCGCACAGGGCGAGCGGGGAATGCGGTCGCTCTTGGCGCTCTTTCGCTCGGGAGCGGACTTCTTCCTTGCATTTCACCGATCACAAGTGATAATGAAGGGACCACGTAAACCTACAGTACAATAAAAGTTTGATGTTTAATATATACACGATGTTTCACACTCTTTATATTATGTACTGGGCGCATTTCACGGAAGAGTTTCACGGTTTACAGATGATTCCCTCCGTAGCTTCGCCCCACTCATCATCATTCACCCCGTGGATATGCTGTGATTTTTTTACGCCATCTGTACGTATGATACATTGCAGATGCTATCAAGATGGAGGCGTTTCCGTCTCCTCTGTTGTGGCGTCGATCCGAAGCTCTTCGAGAGGACGTTGTCCCCGGTACGGGGGTACGACCTTGGTTGCATCCGGAGAACGAAGGCAACACCGCCACGTTGTGTCGAGAACAGACGCCGCATTGAAAGCATGCGCGCTATTCCCGCTACGCTCTCTCGTTGCTCCGCTCGCTGCTTCTTAGTAAAACTGCTGTAGGTTTGTACATATGAAACACTGCCATGGGCCGCGGTAGACAGAAGGAACAGAGTTAATTTAGTTACTGATGATTCAGAGGCACAGGCCCAGGATTCATAGTTAGTAGACGTGGCATAATGAGATACTGGCTTCGGCTGCGCATAACTGTTGGGGTTCTGCGCTACAAAACCACGATATGATTATGAGGGACTTCCTAGTGGGGGCTCCGAAAACTTCGACCGCCTGCGATGCTTTGGCGTGCACCTAAATTTAAGTGCACGGGCCTCTAGCATTTCGCTTCCATAAAAATGCGGCCACCGCGGCCGGGATTCGATGCCGCGACCTTCGGATCAGCAGTCGAGCAGCATAACCACTCGACCATCGTGGCGCTTCATCGGCTGCGCAATTGTTGCACATAGTTAGATGGAATTAAAAAGCATATAGGCAAGGATTAGATATTTAAAGTGGTAGTCAACCGTTAGTTACAGCGCTGACAACTAAGATGTGTTGGCGAAAAAAATAAATAAAAGTTAGAATGCTTATTAGAGGGGAGGGAGGGAAGCACTTGGCCCAGCTTACCCGACATTTATCGTCACGCAATTATGGCAAGACTTAATTATTGACTTTGGCACGATCTCTCTACAGTTGAGTCGATCACGCTTTCGCAACGTGGCGTCTTCCATTTCGGGGCAGCCCACGAATATGATGCGATATGCCAACCCCACCAAGCCCCAACCGCCGGCTACGCCAATGGATTCGGAGGCTTTCCAAGTACGCGATCTTGCCCACACACGTCGCTGAACTACACGCGCTGTCGGAAATCGGACGTCCAATTTACCTTGCCGCGCGCTCAGGGTCCTTGCTGTATTGTGCCTCATCGCATTCGGCCCACACAACGCAACTGTAAGTGACGCGCGTTTGCCGCCGCGAAGAACAGGCATAAATGCGTACAATCGATATCGACGCCATATGACGCTACGGACTTTATGTTTCATTTTTTCTTCTCTTTAATAATCCAACATATCTTCCCGCGCTCTCGTGTAGCTCAGTGCACTGTGAAGGGAAAGCGCAGCCCGAGGCGCATTGTCAGCCATCTTGAAATTCTTGGGACGGTCGATACCAGCGTCACTGTTACCAACGCCGGTACCAAAGAAATGTGCGACGGCGACATCTTGCCTCGTGCGATTGACTTTTTTTTTCTTTTCTTTCTTCAACCTCGCGTCTCGCTCTCGTTCCCGCTCCTTTTGCCAAGCCACAGTCGCCATGACCGAGGCAACGATTGACGAGGTTTGCTTCCTGCCCCCGAGCCTATTGTTACGTTTTCTTTCAATTTTTTTTTCTTTTCTCGATGGCAGATATGTTGCTCGTTACTCAATGCTTGGGCCAGTTCGCTTAGCGTTGCGTCGCCTTTCAGCGTCGCAGAATCACTGCGGTGAAGCGGATGAGCCGACGACCGATCCACAATGACCGTGAGGCCTAGAAGCAAACGAAGGAAAATATAACATCTCAGAGAAGGAACGTTTCTCAGCATATATAGAAGAGAAGGATTTCGTTCTTCTCATGTTTCGTTCCCACTGTCATAGAGAAGGTACTCTAGACCACAATTGAAACTCTTTCGCCCAAAACGACCAGCGTTGAAAAAAGTTGCTGCTTTGTTTCTAAGTACCCACATGACTGCTTCAATTTTGGACGTAATGAGCAGCTGCAAGGTGATGTCATTTGGCTACGAACAACAACAAAGAATAACCTGTATCTACATTGAATTGGCGCAGCCAGGGGGGATGGGGGCGTTAATCCCCATTCCCCCAATGCCGCCAATGCAGTGTAGACACAACCACCGAAAATTTTCAATTTTGCATGTGTATGTATACACGCACACACACAAACGCACGAAGTTACTAACTAAAACGAGGTTGACACCTCCCCCCTCCCCCTTTCCCCCCGAAAAATATTTCTGGGTAGGCCCCTCTGGTACGAGCTTCGACAGGGCTGAAAAAAAAACAAAAAAAAAAAGAAAAGATGCAATCGCACGTAAAATTAATCGATACTTGTTGGAATGACTCAGTGGTCGTTTTAGAGAGACTCGTAATGCCGTTTCTTTGGCAATATATAATTAACCAGAACCCCATAAATGTTGTTGAAAATTGGGGGACGCTTAAGCTTCGCCTTTAAGAATTAACGCGATAGCGATATCCGGCCTCATCCTCATCGTGCTCTGTTCCGGTTGTCATTGTGTTCAGTCGCCCGGTCTCACGCACACATACACGCACTCGACATACCTATAGTAAAGGTAAAGGTTTCCGCCCTCTTCAACAGCACACGGCGGCTTTGTAAAAGCACAACAGCTTTGTAATGAGTGGCATGCTTTAAAACCAGCAGCAATTACGCGCGCGATACTTTTTCGAAGTTGCGATGCACCATACGCGCAGTAATGTGTGTGCCTTTTGTAATGGGTGGCCGGCTTTAAATCACCAACTCGTTATGCAGTTGACATGATGTGACGCCCGATGGCAATATACGCTCGTACCCCGTTTCACTGCGATATTACATCTCGTACTGTGACACTTGTACACAGGACGCGTATGTTTGTTAAGTATTGAAATTAATTTCAGTGCAGTTCCAAGCAATGGAGTGGCTCTGTGGTAGAACACCTGCTTGCCACGGAGACAGCCTGTGTTCGATTCTCACTGGAACCTAAGATTTTTAAATGAGGAGCATTTCTTAGCGAACCTTTGGCATTTTGAGCGTTTCTATCTACATATCTATCTAGCCGCCTACGTCTGGGTGCTCTCATGATCGCCTCCTTAACTTGGTGTAGACCAAAATTGGCATGGGAGGGTAACATATCTACTCAGGAACGGCGAGAAAAGACATTAGCAATTTAAATGAAAGAGCATTAAGAAAAACCGACATCGGCAGCGTTTAGTCGATGAAAGGAAAGGATCCCAGCAGGAATCGAACCCAAGCATTCTGCGTGGCAATAAGGTATTCTACCACAGAGCCACGTCAGGTCTACACACTGGTTTGGAAAAACAGCCTATGCAGGCGTAATGTCGGTACAACGTCAGTTGCGGTCGGGGTGCTGGCTATCTAGTTTTACAAGAAAGCAATGAACACTACATATATACTCCTACAATACAGGCGTCATATCAGGTTAACGTCTGTGGTTCGTGTTGGTTCCACTTTTATAGCAGTCTAATAAACGTTACATATGTTTTCCTATGATTCAGCAAGCTATATTGAAGCATTGCGCGACCCCGGTGGAATACATAAGGAAAGTTAAGTATGATATTCACATGATTGCACCACAAAGTGCACCTATAGTTTCAATAATACTGACGTATGTACTCTAACGTGAGGGCTGGCGTTACGTCGCACCATAAGTTACCCTTTAAACGCCAGTGTTGTCGACGTGCCTGGTAAGCCCACGATGTGCACACAGCTACTACACTCACAAAAACACGTCGATCCAGCTCGTAACGCTTGGCTGAAAGCCATAAAGTACAGCACAGAAGTACTCGCTGACTGCTTCGCGTGAAACCGATTCCCACAACGCGCGGGATCTGCCGAATTTTTTTATTATTTATTTTATACAAGATGATTTTTCGCTCACAACCAACGACGCCGACACCGACGCAGACACCGGAATTTCTGCGGAACGAGCTCTTTAACGCTATAAGCTGCTATGGATGTCGTAGATTTTAACAGCTTTAGTATAATGCTTTCGAACGGAGAAGAAAGAATTGCACGGCATTCAAAATATTAGGTACACGGGTAGTCAAAAGTTCCCAGGCCACTATTCCATGTATTCCTATGGCAGCGTGGCCTGGGAACTTTCGAACACCCCTGTACCTCAACATTGTTATGTTGCGACGTTTTTTTCTCCCTTCAGAACACGACCGAAATACTCAAAAGAGGATCAGTGGCGCCACTTTGACGTCATTGACGCTGCAGTTTGGGCGCGAAATTGGAGACAATGTTTCGCATTCATTTGCACTCCTTACATTAAACCTGTTTTGCAAAACAAGAAAGCATGCTAAAAGAATGTTTGGAGATACTTCCATCACAAAGTGACTGCGCATGGTTTGTTTTTTTATTTTTTTTCCGCTATAGAATATGCGCTGCGCTAAAGTGCAGTTATACTTTGTGTTGATTACATCGAATCCAGATACATCGACATTTTTGCGACAACGTAACATTTTATTACGCCGGCATTTTTCTGCGTGGGCATAGTTATGAAGCGTGCCGGTGATCGCTTGACAGACATCGAAATGCGTATGACTGCAAGAAATCTATTACGTTCTTTTCTTTTTCAGCGAGAATGCGGCAAGAGCAGGACACATTGACATGACCAAATGCAGATTTTATGTTCAAGCGTGATACATATGATGATACATGTTCCTTTGTAAAGCTGTGTCGTACAGAAGTGCAATAGTTGAGTTCCACTTCGCATAGAAATATTTGCAGTATTTCGCTCACGCAGGAAACCCATTTCGAAGCATGGACGATATACCAAATGAACAAAGTTAAGTCGTGAAATGTTTTTAAGAGCACATCTCGCGTTTGATATCACGAACATGTACGAAAGGTACAAGGTCAAACAATTTAGTCAACCATGCCACGTATACGCATAAGCAACTGCAATGTTGTCAACATGGTTCTCTCTTCGCGCGTAAATACGATAGGGTGTTCCGTAAAGTTACCAACACTGTAATAAGAAGAAAGCATTTGAAAAAAAGTTCTTTCGGTAAAGTGCCAAGCCTGCGTGACACGAAATGCACATTTGCAAGTACAGAGGTAACCGATACCATTTTAACGATAAGTTGAGCGCGCCGAACTTTGAACGCTTGAGCATTGCTGGAAAGCCGGCTTTGTACGTTTTAAAAGATTCCGTCGTGTGAATGGTCACGAAAGCGTATCGATTGGGCAATCACGCACCTCAGTCGCCGCGTTTAAGCTGTACTGAGGCGCAAGCTTGGGGATACTTAAAGATGTAATATGATAAAAGCACGAGTTCGCGGGGCGCCGGTATGCTTATGCGTTATGTGCACGACGCACCACACAAAAAAAATTCAGTTAAGAAGACGAGACGCGTACAGACTATTTTCTGAGCCCCGTTATTCCATCCACTATGGGTGCGTATATTGCGTAGATAACGTTTCTCAAAACATGCTGCACGAATGGTAATGAAACATCGATGAGATACCGCGTGCCCGCACTGTCGCAACACGCAACACAAGTGCATAATTGAGATTGAGATCTCTGCCACTATACGAGAGAATAGACGAAGACGTAAAAAAAAAAAAAGACAGACAGAAGAACAAGGTTATGCGGGGCAGCGTGGAAAAACGTTATCTGCTGTTCGGAATCGAGGTTGTGCTACAGCCGAGAAAACTGCAGCATATGTGATCCCTCTATTGTTACGAATATTCGTGGTGTTTATCTTGCGCTGCCTAAATCAACTGTAGGTTTTCAGGAAATAAAATGGAGAAGGTCCCTTAGAAAACTCGCGCTACATAAGCCTATAGTTATGAAGGAGCCAATGAAGTAAAACGTTTAGCACACTGGAAATGGAAAAGCCAAGTATCGCAGCTTTAACGTCACAGCTTATAGGATGCAACAGCAAGGGTATACAGAGGTAAATAAGTTCCAGCAGTTCGTCAAATATAACAAATGTACAACAGTTCAAACAAACGAATAGATGTCCTCATTTTTCTCTCCTGAGGCAGCATGTCTAAATCGATGCAATGTATACGTATATGCGCTATGATGTATGGGGGCGGGCTTGTGAGGCTGGCAGGAATGCGCCCCTAAAGATCGTCGTGCGGCATTTTCTTGAGCGCAGAATTGCCGTTGGGGTAGAGGACGTAGTGTTGCATCATGAACATCACGTCGAACATGATGCTGATGAGGCCGAGACCGAACTTGGTGAAGTTCCCGAACAGCGACGACCAGTCATCTGCGCGAGAAGAGAAGTCACAGGCAGCAAGCGGATGAAGCCCAAAAGCATAACCCGTATTCCGCAGAGTTTTCTATATGAACTGCTAGAGCAAATTAACAGCTAACATCTGCACTGGCGCTTGAGTTTCGAGTTGTAGCAAAGGTCGGAAACTCTGACGTTAGTTTCTAAAGCTGCTGTAAGTATGCACGGCTAAGGTATTCGCTAAGGTATGCCCGGGCCGCGGGCCTTAGCATACCTTCCCTAGACCGTGCACCTTGTTGTTCTTTAGGCACAGTGATAGGATGAACATTGTATAACCAAATATCCAAACTTTGATAACAAGAACGACCGATGCTGCTTGTCGTTCTTCCTCTGACATTCCAATTTCTTGCTATCGTATTCATTGGTTCGCCCTTGATGCGAAACTGACTTTTAGACGCGAAAGCATCTTATGCTCGGGGCAGTGTCCATTCTGCGGCGTCCGCACCCATACTGCGCATGCGCCAACTCTCTCCCGTCTCCTCGCGTGAGCGTGAGGAGGTGGGGTGGAGGACGTGGCGTGAGCGTTGCCTCCGCTTCGTTTCTCCTCTCCCGTTTCTCTCTCTCCGCCACAGCTGCGCGCTCGTATATAATGCGGCGCGCGCTCGTTCCTGTTGCACTCTCCTTCGCAACGGCGCTATGGACGCTCGCAAAGCTGAACGTAAACGGCAACGCCTACAAGCGAATCTCGAAGCTGCAAGGCTGCGAAAGCGCGCGTTCGCTGTGCTTCCTCATTCTCTCTCTGCGCAACGGTGTGCGAAATGCCATGAACAACGGCAACGTCGGCGCTAGTTGCAGCGGCAGCGCCACCGCCGCGGAGCAGAGGAAGGCTCAAAAAGCCGAACGTAAACGTCAGCGTCCGCAAGCGGTAATTCAAACGCCTCGACGACCACCGTCTCATAAGTCACATAAGAGAAGCGGAAACTCAATGCGCACCCCCCGCGTTGCTTTCGCATCCCACCATGGTTGCCCGTAGGGGGAGATGTGCAATTTTTTTATTTTATGTACTTCACTCGCAATTCACAATTTGTACGGTTTGCAACACGTTCTGTTAAGGCATAGGTTCTCATACTGGGTTCCGTGAAGGTCACTTCAGGGTTCCGCGAGCGGCCAGAACGAATGCGACCTGCTCCCGTTTTACCACCATTAGCAACTAATTTATTTATTTAGACAAGCAAATTTGCATTTCATTTTGCATTTAACGAAGCCATCGCACGCCGCATCCGCACGACGGGCGTCTGCGGGTAGCGAGAGAACCACGTGGTAGCATCACTAAAGGCTCGTCGTCTAGCGCGCACCATCAAACTTCCACGGCAGGATTTGCGGACCCGTGGTGACAGAATGCGCGGAGCGCTGGTAATTCACGCCGAGTGTTAAAAACAGTTCAAACGACATTAACGGGTACCTCGGCGCTTTATTCGTGGCTCGTGGCGCGTCGGCGATCACGTGGCACAGTATTCATACACGGTGACTGGCCAATGCTTTATGCCGGTTTTTAACTAGAACGCACAACGAGCGCTTTGATACGCGTACGAAGCATTGCTTCGTGCCGGTTGTGGGCTACACGAACATTTGGGCTTAGCTTTACGGCCGGTGTATTAGTCGACGGACGGTGCACTGTGTGACTAGCATGCCGTCTTTCGTGTTTTACAAAAAAATACAACAGGCCTCTGTACGTCCGGCGCTTCGTTTGCGTGAACACATTGCTTACGCTGCGCGGTGCCTCAAGCCTGCAGTGTTACGCGACTCGCGGAGCGGCGCGGGGAGGAAATCGCAAGTCCATGTATCAGCGGGAGTTCTACATTAACGGCGATGGCCTTCGATATTACAGAAAAGAGAACAGGACAACGTGGGCATTGTCGTTGCGCGCGTCGAGAGGAACCTACAGCCCCCCCCCCCCCTCTCCCCGCCCCCGGCTTTCGTTTGTCTTCATGCCCAAGAAAAAAGTTAGGGATGCCGCGGCACTCTCGAAAATCCGCTGGGGTTCCCCAAGGCCAGAACGTTTGAGAACCCCTGTGTTAAAGAGAACCCAGCTGCTAGCTTACTGACACAATGTTCAATGCGACAGCACTCTTACTCTCTCTTCGCTTGTACTGGAGCGCCGCTACACTGCAATAACAATATGGGGTTTTACGTGCCAATACCACAATACGATTATGAGGCACGTTGTAGCGGAGCGCTCCGGAAATGTTGACCATCTGGTGTTCTTTAGCGAGCACTGAAATCGCACAGTACACGGGCCTCTGTAGCATTTCGCCTCCATCAAAACGCGACCGCCGTGGACGGGACGAACCCGCGACTTTCGGGCCAGCAGCCGAGCATCGTAACCACTGTACCACCGAGGCAGACGACTGCACTGAAAAAGCGAGCGCAATTTCGCCACGCGAACGGACGTACGCAACTTGCGCATTTATGCAAATCCTCCACGTGCTCTTCAAGAACGCCAAGCGGTGTGTTTGGAAACGCGTTCGAGCGCTCTTCATCATGGGTGGCGCGGGGCCGGCTACTTACGTATGCGTCTGGCTAACATTGTTAACGGGGAGGCAGCCATGGTGCTGGCCCCTATCCATTTCGAACCGCGAGACATGAGATGATGTATTATATATCAAGATCGCCTATAGCAGTCAGAGCGAAGCGTTGTCGCTCATGTAGAAACCGCCGCCTAATTAAGCTCTTAACGCCACAACTTTTGAGTAAGGACTTTAATAAAGGTGTGTGGAAGTACAAGTGGTTCACGGCGCATATCGGATTATCCAACAGTACACACAGCGACAAGTAAGGTCGTTTTGCTAGCGTCTCCAGGTATACCGGCGAGCGTACGATCCTAATAAAGATACGGTCGCGCGTCCTATCACATGACAAGAAAGGAAGGAAGGAGGAAGGAAGGAAGGAAGGAAGGAAGGAAGGAAGGAAGGAAGGAAGGAAGGAAGGAAGGAAATCGTGCTTTGAAGATGGTTAAGCGTGCAGTAAGTTTGAACGCAAACGGAGCGTTGAGAACAAAGCAGGTACAATATATAGTTTGAGCCGCCTGCTAGTCCCTGTCAAGGTAGGGCGCGTGCGACCGCGCCCGGCTGCTCAAAGAAAGCAGTTGCTGCAGGAGCTAGTAGGCCTCCCTTCAGGACCTCCTTGGGCCTTTCGCGCGACGGGAGACGGTCGTCGCGCTTTCTCTCCGTTTGAGCCACGATCGTCGGCTGTCCTCGCGGACAGCCGACGTCCGTTATCGCCCGCTGACTTTATACGAAACTTCACGGCGACGGAAAAAATGTGCCTGGAGTGTCATAACTGCTATCGGAACAAAAGCGAAAGGTGTTACTTCAACGAGAAATGAAGTTCAATAGGGTTGATAGTTGGGCTAGTTGGTGACTGATCCGTGTGGTACGCTACTTCATCAATACGGTATGACTTCACCGAGAGTTTCGCTTGCCAAGATTGGCGGCGTAGCCAAGGCAAGCGGCGTGACTGTTAGGGCACCATTAGTGGCTCTATAGAATTCCACCACGTTGTCGAACGTGAATTCGCCATCTTGACAGCTCTGATTGGCCCAGAAGGTTGCTACGGCCTGTCTGATTGGCTTAAAATGAAGCAATTGCATAATTTAACAACATGGCACGATTCGTCGGTGTCCAGAAAAGTACGCCTCGCTTATTTCTTCTTACTCCGTGGTTTTAGACACATTCGGCAAAGGTCTCCGTAATTTTACGCTGCCTCGTTCGGTGGGAACAGAAATTACCTGTTCGCACCCTACATCCTCTGGCTTCCCATGACTCGGCTCGAAAAGCACCGCATTCTATTGGACTGCATAAGACGACGAGAAAAGGTCTCGCAATTTGCACGCCTCATCCGTCATCTCGCGGCATTGTTCTTCGAAACGTCGCAGCCAACGAGCGCCAGAACAGAGGCGGCTGGCACGAGAAATGTTGGGCATCTGTTCAAGCGGGCTCGCCGAACGATGGAACGCAGCTGCATGTACTTCGCGATCTGTATACCAACCCTCGTGACTTGCAATGCGAATGCAACGCACGTACAAATGACGTGCGCGCACGGTGGCGGTTTCAAAAAACGGCTGTGCATGGCAAGTTAGGTTAGCTCGGCCGGGAACGGACGCGCAAGGCGCTTCGTTATAGTGTACAGTATGCTCACGGATTGAAACGCGAAAAATTTAGGCCTAAGTAATGCACGTACTTTCGTTTCTAGCATCTACAGTTCGCGTCAAATATCGGCGTAATTTTTACTCGAACACTTACAGCGGAGCAATCACTACATTAATTAAGCGGCCAGATTTGCAGCGACACGACGCGGTTATCACGAGCTATTGTTCACAGCAATGGTTGCACTAAACAAAATGATGTCGCGTTTCAATCCGTGGTTACTGTCCATAAGAAGTGTTGACTCCTTTTTGCAAACACATTTAGCACGTGCGCCGCCACTGGGAAATCGTTTGTCTTTACAAGCCGCTTCTCCTGCTTATACTTATGCTGCTTAAGCGAGTGCACTTTCCCTGCAGTAAATTCATGTGTCTGACTAATCACCTCCCATTTCAGCAAGCATGCAGCGGCCGCAATTATTCCTGACGTTATACAAGGAGCATTCGATTAGGCGCGAGAAACAAAGATCTCGTCTTAGGCACGCAGAGATAAGGAAAAACAGTCTGCGAATAAGAACAGACAGCAGTGGACAACTGTCACACTCAATTATCATACTAATACAGACGGCCGCTACAGAGCCACACGTACGATACGAACGAATAACATCATTGTGGAAAAAGCAGTGTCACGTTCATAACCGCCACCTTTTAAGACGATATAGGCCGCATTATTACCGTAATTATAGGCGATGATAAACATCTGCAGCATGCTCAGGGTTCCGCCGGTGAAGTCGAGGAGTATGTTGCCGATACTCCAGCCTATCGTCGATTTTCTCCTGAAGTTGAGGATGGCCTGCAATCGGAGAGGGATTAAAAGATTCGAGAAACACGCCTGTAAAGCATGGAAAGGTGGGAGATTCTGGGGTTGCATTAACGATAAGACTGCGTGCGCATCACGATAGCGCACACACTAACACATGCATCACGTACATCGATCGCCTCGTTCTTTTAGCCGTGTTGTAAGCTGTCAAATGCAAGTTACATCGCCGAAGTAGCACGTCTCAGAGGTTTATGGCTTTCAGTCGCCAAGAAACAACCAGGTCAATAACTGATCACCGCGTGAAACACAAAATCTCATCCGGACCTCGAGAGATGTTCAGTATGGTTCAATAAATGGAGATGAAGTCATAGGTGGAGAGTTTTCATTTTACTGGAGGGGGCGGGGGCCCAACTTAATCGCTCTTCCACATTTCTCCCTCACTCTCTCCACGTATATTATATATATTAGAGAGAGAGACAGAAAGAGGGAAGGGAGGGAGTGTCCCATTTCCAAATTAAAGAAAATCGATTCCCACACTGCGTGGGATCTGCCGAAAATTTTTTTTTATTAACAGGCTTTACCTTGTTAAAACATGCACCAGACAGGAGAGAGTAGGCTAACGCGCTGGCACGGGAAGCTTTAATTATGCCAGTGAATTCAATTCAAGATGGCCGTAATTCTCAGATGGTAGCAAATACCATTTGCTACCACTACACTTTGTGCGAAGCTGCGGTTATAAATCTTTCCGCTAAAGGTTGTTTTCTTGACGAGTGAGTGAGTTGCTAATTGGTGACCGAACTTGTAGTAAAGCCCTTTACTGATAAGTCAAAAATGCGCACCATCTTTTCTCGGCACTTTTATAGGCAAGCATGTCGAAGGGTACCCATTTGCAGACAACCAAGAAATTACTCGTTCTTTACTGGTGAGTAAGTTTGTGCGAAAGCATTCACTGACTGACTGTGTCGGGATTGCTTTGTATTCTCAGTAGCATTTTTGTATTCTCAAAACCAGTCGCTACGGGGTCCGAGACGTTTAGAGCGCAGTTCTTAGGCGTCCGTTCCTGCGTTGAGTGGCGTCGCCGTTGGCGTCGACGGCGTAACCGATAGCGCGAATGAGGACGAAAGAGAGCGAACGCGTAGTCTGTCGATATCACGAGCCACTGGCCTCTAACTTCGCTTTCTTTCTCCGTCACGTGCGCTGTCCCCTCGGTCAGAGCTCGTGCGCTGCGGCTGGCTTCGCTTGTCGTAACGGGGCTGTCAGCGTTTCGCTTAGTTCGCGACGCCTGTAATGCACAGAGTAGTGTGCGTAGCACTCGAGCGCTGGAAGTTTCTGTGGCAATATGTAACGAATGTTAAATTGCTACAACTGCGGATAGTCAAAACTTCAAACACAGTTGGCGTTGCCCGAACACGAAGCTGCGCTCAGAATTCGCATTAGGCAGTATCGTAATCGTGGGTGAATTTTCTAACTTGTCATAGCTTAAGTCGTCGCTTCAGTTGTTCATCAACACAACGTATTCTGAACGTACAAATCTGTTTGAGGGGCATTTTCCACTGAATGTTCGACTTATCACTGGTCCATGAGCCGAACTTTAAAAGCCTGAAATGAAAAAGAAGCGGGAGTAAACCTGTGAAATAGCTGCCAGACAGGACGGCCAACGGTGTGTTCTCAATGGACGGGGACCAAAGCCAAGCTTTTAAAAAATATCCTGGGCCGCGGCGCCAGCCAGGGGGGGCTCTGCCCCCCATGAGGCAGTCCGGGGGGGGGGGGGGCAAGCCCCCAGCCCCCCCCGTACTCTCCGCCTATGGATGAAGTTGAGGTATAGTTGGAGGGATTCATCGTAAGTAAAAGGGTATAGGGCCGGTAGGCATGCAGACATGATCGACAGGTGGTGAATCCGTTTGGTTGTGCATCTGTTTAGTTTTGGTGTAATATAAATCTTATGTTCTTTATAATACTGCGCAAGACCGCTAGGGCGCCAAAACGAAAATGGCAGCACCCATAGGGAACATCCGGCTCACTCAGCCCAGGCGACGCACGCAGTCTCCATCGGCCTCACCCGCCATGTTCACCTGAACTCGTACCAAGTGACTTCTTCCTCTATAGTTAAAAACAGCGCAAGATAAACACGGACAAGATGCACGCAGGGCACCTTGTCCGTTTTTATTTTGCGCTGTTCTTAACTATGGATAAGTACCAACTGGCTCGCATCCGCACGCTATTAAGTTCTTCCTCTTCCCTCGCACGAAGAGCACAGTGCGCGGGAA
The DNA here is from genome assembly GCF_013339695.2 of Rhipicephalus sanguineus. NCBI lineage: Eukaryota > Metazoa > Arthropoda > Arachnida > Ixodida > Ixodidae > Rhipicephalus > Rhipicephalus sanguineus. The sequence continues at coordinate 46,398,894 of NC_051177.1, forward strand.
CAATTTCGGGAACTACCAAGTCGTCATCGCTCAAGTAGAGCTCTTTCTGAACTCTCAAACTGTAGAGTTCTGCTGCAATGGCCTGCAGCAGCTCACGCATCGTTGGCAAAAGTGCGTGACATTGGGAGGAAACTATGCAGAGAAAGAATAAACCTCCACACAAATTTTGTTTCTTTATCTCTTTTTCTTAATGCCAAAATTATGAATGTCCCTCGTATCAATGCAATGCAGCGCGGTGCGACAGTAATGCTGTGCTGGTGGTTACTTACCTGCGGGATGTACTTGACCAGGGTGATGACGAGCTTGCAGTAGGAGAAGTAGTAGAGGTAGAAGAGCCAGGGGCTGCTCCAGTGGCGACCAGCGGCGAGCGTTATGATGCCGTAGAGCACTCCGCCGACCCACACGATGCCCAGAAGTACCCGGGCCGCCATGGACATGCGCTGGTCCTTCCTCTGCAACAAGCAACGTTGACCGAAAACGTTGTGGCCGTCATTCCAATCGCACTATCGTGTCATATAACCGGCAATTGTCAAGGTTCAAGCACGCTCACAGATGTGAACAGATGACGCAGCATTTTGTAACGCCGATTGCAGAAGCGCTAGCACGACGACTTAACCACGGATGAGTTGTGCTGCTGGAGTTGAAAGTTCGTTTCATTGTCTCACACCCTTGCACGCTAACTTAAGTTGTAAGGTTTAGTGTCCGTATACGCCACAAATTTAATTCGAGGGCTTCCAAACTGATCTCAACCGTGTATCGCTATACGCGGTCGGCTATAACGTGCACCCCAAGTGTTTTTGCATTCCATTTCCGTCGAAAGTGAACACCGCGATTGGAAATCACACCCATGACGTTGAGCTGAGCAGCACAGCACATACACAGTGGCGTGCCACATGGGTGTTTTACGCGAATTCGCGACGGTATATAGTGTATAGTGACGACCGTGCGCTGTCACCGCATCCCGTGACAATAGCAATTTTCGCTTATCAACTGAGTGAGCAGAGGCCAAGACATCAGTTGCAAGACGCAATCAGCGGCTGGACGCAGGTCTTGAAACCCCACTTAGTGGCTCGTTACATTATTACTGTTGTTAAGCTGTTTATTGGACGGCACTCGGCGACAATGCACTATGGCGACAGTCAAGGCAAAAGCACGGGCTCCGAGAGCGCGAGCGGCGTTTTTAAGAGGACGACCCACTAGGAGCCGCTGGAGAGCGCAACCGTTAAGCAGCACCAATTGCTTCGCCACAATTACCCCGGGTACGAAAAGGGAGCCGTCCGGCGACCTAACAGCTCGTTACTATGAGTGGGTCATAGTAGGCCTTAAGGCGCTCCACGTTGACTATGTCGCGCCCTCGACGGCGCATGTCCGAAGCTGGTTCGATGGGTTCGATCAGGTAGTTGACCGGGGATGTGCGCTCGACGACCCGGTAGGGGCCTTCGTATTTCGGCAGTAGTTTTGAGGAGAGGCCGGTTGCAGTGGCAGGGACCGAGAGCCACACGAGCGCTCCGGGGAGGAACGTGGACTCAGAAGTGGTGGTGCCACCGCGAAGGCTCTTCTGCCGCTCTTGTTCGTGCGTTGTAAAGGCCTTTGCAAGCTCGCGACACTCTTCAGCAAGCCTGGCTGTGTCAGAAATAGGCGCGCAATCAGATGGATCCGGCTTATAGGGTAGTATCGTGTCAATGGTGTGCAACGGGTGCCTTCCGTACAACAGGAAGAAGGGTGAAAACCCAGTAGTGCTCTGAGGGGCGGTATTATAGGCGTAGGTGACGAAGGGCAGAATGGCATCCCAATTTGTGTGATCGGCGGCGACGTACATTGAGAGCATGTCGCCGAGCGTGCGGTTGAAGCGTTCGGTTAGGCCATTCGTCTGCGGGTGGTAAGCAGTAGTTTTGCGATGAACAGCATGGCACTCTTTGAGAATGGCTTCGACGACTTCCGACAAGAAGACACGGCCTCGATCGCTGAGAAGCTCCTGGGGTGGACCGTGACGCAGCATGAATCGGTGTAGCAGGAAGGAGGCAACATCACGCGCTGTAGCCGCTGGGAGGGCAGCGGTTTCGGCGTATCGCGTTAGATGGTCAACGGCGACGATGGCCCAACGGTTACCAGCCGACGTCAGAGGAAGTGGTCCATACAAATCGATGCCCACGCGCCCAAACGGACGGTTAGGGCAAGGTAATGGTTGTAGACCGACTGGTGACACGTGCGTTGAAGGTTTTCGGCGTTGGCAATCGAGGCAGGAGCGGACGAACTTCTGCACGTAGCGGTACATCCCTCGCCAGAAGTATCGTTGTCGAATGCGGTGGTAAGTTTTGGATACCCCGGAGTGCGCGCATTGCGGATCAGAGTGGAAGGACTCGCATATTTCAGCACGCAGACTTCGGGGTATCACAAGTAGCCACTGGCGGCCGTCGGTGTCGGTGCAGTAGGTCGTCACGAATGGCGAAATGGTGGGCTTGACGACGCAACGCGCGAGTGGTTGGTGTTGTCGACGGATCAGTGAGCAAGTCTATTAGCGAAGCGATCCATTTATCCTTGCGCTGCTCGGTAGCGATGGTGTGAACATCGATAGAAGAAACAGCAGTGTGAGACACTGAGCAGGAGGCATTGTCGTCAGGCAAGGGGGAGCGCGAGAGGGCGTCAGCGTCAGCATGCTGACGTCCGTTGCGGTACAGCACGCGGATGTCGTAGTCTTGCAGGCGAAGTGCCCAACGGGCGAGACGGCCCGAGGGATCCTTCAATGACGACAGCCAGCACAGTGCGTGGTGGTCGGTGACGACATCAAATGGGCGACCATACAAATAAGGTCGGAATTTTGTAAGGGCCCAGATGATCGCCAGGCACTCTTTTTCCGTGACAGTGTAATTGGTCTCGGCTCTAGTAAGCGTACGACTTGCGTAGGCGACGACATATTCGGGGAACCCTGGTTTGCGTTGCGCAAGAACAGCACCGAGGCCTACACCGCTGGCGTCCGTGTGTACCTCCGTTGGGGCCGTAGGGTCGTAGTGGCGTAGTATGGGAGGAGACGTCAACAAACGACGGAGCTTTGCGAACGCGTCGTCGCATTCGGACGACCACGAATGTAGGGGTCCGTTACTTCCAAGGAGCTTCGTCAGCGGCGATATGATGGTGGCAAAGTTGCGTATGAAACGTCGAAAATAGGAGCAAAGTCCTACGAAACTGCGTAGTTCTTTGACGGACGTTGGTTTGGGAAATTCGGCCACGGCCCGAAGCTTGGCCGGATCGGGAAGGATGCCGTCCTTGGACACGACGTAGCCTAGGATTGTCAGCTGCCGTGCTGCAAATCGGCACTTCTTCAGGTTCAGTTGGAGGCCGGCGTTGGTCAAACGCGTCAAAACATGCCGCAGACGTTGAAGATGCGTGGAGAAGTCCGGAGCGAAAACGACGACATCGTCCAGGTAACACAAGCACGTGTGCCATTTCAAGTTGCGCAGAACGGTGTCCATCATGCGCTCGAAGGTCGCGGGCGCATTGCACAGACCAAACGGCATGACGTTGAACTCGTACAAGCCGTCGGGCGTGACAAAGGCTGTCTTCGGTCGAGCGTCATCAGCCATGGGTACTTGCCAGTACCCCGAGCGCAAATCGAGAGATGAAAAGTATTCTGCTCCTTGGAGGCTGTCAATGGCGTCGTCGATTCGCGGCAGTGGATAAACATCCTTCCGAGTGATCTTGTTGAGCCTTCGGTAGTCCACACAGAAGCGCACAGAACCGTCCTTCTTGGCAACGAGAACAACAGGAGACGCCCACGGGCTGTCCGAGGGTCGAATAACGTCGCGTCGAAGCATATCGTCCACTTGCTCATTAATTACCCGACGTTCTGTGGGAGACACGCGATATGGACGTTGCCGCAGTGGTGGTTGGGCGCCAGTGTCGATGCGATGCGTAACAGCGGACGTGCGGCCGAGAGAAGTTTGCCCGACATCGAAAGAACAACGAAATTCTTCCAACAGGCACAGAAGCTGGGAACGCTGGACCGACGTAAGGTTGTCAGCAATGGAGGGACCAAATACATCCGCGGGTGAGGAATCAGACGTGGAAACGGCACTGATGGTACGGGAACTGGTGCAGTGCGAGTCATCGGGTGCGTCCAGAACTTGTGCGTCTTCGAGGGGCTCCACTCTGCCGAGACATTCCCCTCGCACCAACGTAACAATGTGCGGGGATGGGTTGGTAACAAAAATAGCGGTGCTACCCTGAGTGACTTGCACGGTCGCGAAAGGTACCAGCAACCCTTTCATAGTGCAAACGCGGTCAGATGGTGAAAGGAGTGCAATTGTGTCGCAGAGACCGGCGCAGTAAACTGGCACAGCCGTCGACGAGTTCGGAGGAACTTTGGTATCGTCTTTGACGAGGGTCTTGGTGCATGCCGATGGACTGTCTGCCGGCGTCAAATGTGAGAACGGTGAGAGTTCGAGGGCGGCTGGTGCGCAGTGAATTATGGCGTCGTGGCGGGAGAGAAAATCCCATCCTAGGATGACGTCGTGGGAGCATGCAGCAATTATGATGAACTCGACGTCGTACAGAACGTCCTGAATGACGACGCGAGAAGTGCATACTGCTGTAGGCCTAATACTCTGGGAGCTGGCGGTACGGAGGGACATCCCAGAAAGTGGCGTCGTCACTTTTCGAAGTAAGCGGCTAAGTTTTGCGTCCATAACGGATACGGCGGCTCCAGTGTCGACAAGGGCAGATGCGCGAACACCGTCCACAAACACGTCTATGACATTCGATGGACTTCGCTGAGGGCTTTTACAGTTCGATAGCGTCGCAGCCCTTGCCTCGTGGACTGCGACGACTAGTTTTCCTGCTCTCGTGCGACAGAACGTGGCCGCATTGGTGACAGTGAGCGACGGCGTGGAGACGGAGAGCGGCGAGTGGATGGAGCTGGGCGTGACGTCGGCGACATAGGCGGGTCGTAGAATGCACGGCTGGACTGGCTGGTGGTGGTTGACGCGACTCGAGGTGGCTGCACGCGATGGCAGTAACGGGCCACGTGACCGGCATAACCGCAGGCAAAGCAGATGGGCCGATTGTCGGGTGTGCGCCATCGGTTCGCCGGGGCAGGTCCCGCCCACGTCGCAGGATGCGATTGACGGGGCGGCTGCTGAAATGACTGCAAGGTGGGTTGCAGTCGGGGCCTAGGGATGACGGCAGCATACGTAGCCGGCACGCCCGCTTCGAAGGACGGAGGTCTAGCGGCGGCTTCGGCGTAACTCAACGGCGCAGCCGCAGGGATTGCCGGGTGCGTCCTGGCGACAACCTGAGCGTAACTCTGTGGCGCAGGAGCCGGAGGTTGCTGGTGGTACTCAGGCATCACCTCCGCGATTTCCTGCTCAATCGCTCGGCGGATGGGAGGAAGAAGGGTCGTCGACGACTGTTGAACGTGCGGCGGGTGGGCGAAGGCCAGGAGAGAGAACTGGCGTGCGATTTCCTCGCGCACGAATGCCTTCATTTCTGCCAGCAGCGTGGCCTGGTCAGGTATGGCCGCCAAGCCAGCAAGCTCTTCGTCGCGTGATGGAGAGCGACGGGTCATCGAACGTTGCCGGCGGAGCTCCTCGTAGCTCTGGCACAGTGTGATGACCTCGGCCACGGTGGAAGGGTTTTTAGCGAGCAACATGGTGAATGCATCGTCGTCAATGCCCTTCATAATGTTCCGGATCTTGTCAGACTCGGACATGGTGCCGTTGGCTTTCTTACACAAGTCCAGGACGTCTTCGATATAACTGGTGAAAGATTCACCGGCCTGCTGAGCTCGTTCGCGTAAGCGCTGTTCTGCTTGCAGCTTACGAACTGCAGGGCGGCCAAAAACGCTGATGACGGCGGTTTTGAAATCAGACCAAGTAGCAAAATCGGACGCGTGGTTGTTGTACCACAAACTTGCTACTCCCGCGAGGTAGAAGACTAAGTTGCTCAACTTGCCTGCTTCGTCCCATTTGTTGGGTACGCTCACGCGCTCGTAAATTGCGAGCCAGTCCTCCACGTCGGTACCATCGGCGCCAGTGAAGATAGGTGGATCGCGGATGCGTGGGACACCGGGACATGTGGTCGGTGTGGGAGGCGGCGTTTGCTGAGCGGCGTCTTGGGGCATGGTAGATGGCAGAGTACGGGAACGAAGCTCCAGGGGCATTGAATGGGAGCACAGCACTCTCCACCAATTTGTTAAGCTGTTTATTGGACGGCACTCGGCGACAATGCACTATGGCGACAGTCAAGGCAAAAGCACGGGCTCCGAGAGCGCGAGCGGCGTTTTTAAGAGGACGACCCACTAGGAGCCGCTGGAGAGCGCAACCGTTAAGCAGCACCAATTGCTTCGCCACACTGTAATTAACCGCCAAAGCGACTACACCAATAAACGTTTTCCTTTTTTTTTTAAACAACGAAGATAGCTTTTTTGTTTGTTTGTTTGTTTGTTTGTTTGTTTGTTTACACCGCTCACGAGCTGCGATTTCTTCAGCTTGCCTTAGAAAGACGAAATGCGAAAGAAGCCCTCGCTTCACAAAAAGGACCGATCGCGGGCGACCTCAAGTCATGCGTGTCCGTGCACAATGTCGGCGACTCACCTCGTAGAAGTAGCATTGCAGCACCGTGATGAAGGTGGCGAGCGAGGCGTGCAGGCCGAACACGATGTCGTTCACCTCAACCGGCAGAACGCCCGCAGGATGCCGCGCGTAGTACTCGCTCTGCAAAGACAATGGTTGAAGAAAATTGCTATAAATTCGTTAGGGTGCTATTTGGCCGCTTAACTATAATCGCTATGAAAAAAAAAAAGCCATTCAATCATTCGTAGTAAGAAGCTGCAAGGAAATATATACGGACTTCTTAGAAAGAAAATCTTCTTGTTATGCAAAAAAAATTGCTAAAGCAGATGCTTGGTAGAGTTGGTTCATACTTAAGAAAGATTTAAACAGCGCAAAAAAAAAAAAAGACGGAACAGACAGAAAGATACACAGATACAACGTTGTATTGGGGTGCATTTCTGTGTGTTCCGTCTTTATTGCGCTGTTTCAATCTTAAGTAAAAAAAAATTGCCCTTGTCCAGGATTCAAACCCGCGACCAACGCCCTTCCGGGGATCGTCGCTCAATGAATTGAGCTAACCAGGAGATTTTGCAGTTGGCAGCTCGAAGGCGAATTAATTGACAGCTAGAAGCACATAGACACTGAATACAGCAAACCAGTTGCAATTACAACTTAAGAGGAGTAGAACAATGACGTAATTACGTTAGCACACATGCCTCACCCTTCGAATCTGTGTGTTTTTGACAAGTGACGCCATTACAAGTTAACGAGTAATTATTTCTCAAGACATTACTCCGTACGTAAGTTTGCGTCACGACTACGAGCAAGCATCTGGTTGATGTCGCCTGAATACTGCATCTTCAAGAAACGTGAAAGAACAGTGGTTTGAGTTAGTTTGGCGCTGCACTTACCTGAACGACGGGACTGAAGAAGACGCCAAGGTTAAAGAAGGAGTACGCCAGAAAGCCCGTTAGGTTGAGGCCGATGAAGTCGAAGCTCAAGCCGACAACACTGAAACGAAAAGTGCCAGGTCAGCCAATGAGAGACCATTACTTGTAGTGGGCCACAGGTAATTATGCCAGGCAAAGCAAACATATTAAACACGATATATGAAAACATATTAAACACGACCATAGTACGGATCATAACTCGGTGGCGTGTTAAAACGGCTGCGACCAATGGCAAATATTGTACATCAAAATATTGTACGTCCTGCTCAAGGCTAAGGCTTCGCTAAATATATATAGCTCCGTCATTGCTCATCGCTCTAGGGAACGTTCTTGCACTCCATCGAGATGCAAAAAAAAAAAAAGAATCTTACAGTTGAAAATGGGACAAACGATTGCACACGGCAAAGCAGTTGCCAACTATATATAGTACTCCTATTGTGTCTTGACAGTGAGAGCCAGCCTTCTGCTCCTAACGGTATAGATACGGCCACATGCTGGTGCATGAGATCTGCTTTCACCATGTAGCCTACAAAGAACTGTTCAGACCCACCTTCTGCGCTTCCAGTTGAGGTAGATCTGCGGGTAGAAGGAGACCGACCAGGCGATGAAGTAGAGCCAGCCGAACACTGCGCTCAGCACGTTGAGCCAGCTCAGACGGAGGACGCTGATGCGCACAAAGGCGTCGCTGGAACTGCGCATGCACAGAAGCACGAAGAAGCACGTCTACGATCGGTTACAACCTGAGACAATATGTCAACTCCGCCCACAGAGCCGCAGCGCGCTTGCCCTTCTTCACCTGTGAAAGACAGTCGTGCTTGCTGGTTTCCGCTAGAACTTTTAACACTTTTTTCTCGGCTAATGTAAATGCTGCGCATATTAAGAGTTAAATGTTCTTGGTTACTACCTAAAACATTACGTTTGGCTGAGCAGCGACGTCATAGTCCCTGGAGAAATTTACCAGGACGTTCAAGTTCCCGATCAGTGACACAAACGCGTGTCTGTATGCATGGGAAACTGAACTGTCTGAAACGCTCTAGACGTGCTTGACGTCGCAAAAAAAAAAAAAAAAAAAAGAGTAAGCGCCATTGGATGGAGTATCTTTGCAAGATCTCTGTGGGAGGGACAGCGATGGCGGAGCTGACATTTTCTTTCTAAGGTTGTAGCCGACTATAGTAACGCGTAGTGTGCAAGGCATCGTAGGAAGTTTGAAAAATAACGCAAGATGTGCGAGGTTATGAGTTTAGTTTCTTCGAGGAGTCGGACATCAGTAAGCTTATCCTACTCTTCGAGCTGTACATTGGTTTGGGCTAGTTGGTGCATGATACTTGTTTAGAGAGGACCAAAAAAAAAAAAAAAAGAAAACGGCAGGCAGGGGAAGGGGGAAGCTTGCGATGAAAAAAAAATCCATAAACAGTGGGTGGGTGCTCGAGCCGACGTTTCGACAAGTGCACTTGTCTTCTTCAAGGCTAATCCGACGTTTCGACAAGTGCACTTGCCTTCTTCAAGGCTTCAATTAGCCTTGAAGAAGACAAGTGCACTTGTCGAAACGTCGGCTCGAGCACTCACCCACTGTTTACGGATTTTTCATTGTTTAGAGAGGGCAGCGCAAGGACACAAGGACGAAGAAACAGAGTAGACGCCACGAGCGCCCCTGGCATCATCTTCGCCCTTGTGTCTTTGCGCTGCCGTCTCTAAACAAGTATCATCCTCTTCGACGCCTCCTAATGAGTGCAGAGGAGAGTTATCTAGGAGTACATAAACGCTGCCATGGAAAGTGATGACTGCCCTGACGAAGACGTGTATCGAAACTTTGGCTCCAGCGACATTTCTAGTTCGACATCTCATCACTACGAGTCCCTTCTGAACTTCTGTCTTTGGATGACATAGAAGTTTGCACCTGTTGACGACGCTTAGCGCAAATTAGTTTTATTGCGGATATGACTATATATCCGCGGCACTTTCGAGGCAGCACATTCTCTAAACGTTAGCCTTTACTAGACTAACTATTATTACCGAGAGATTTATACCGTATATGTACGCTACAGTAACTGCTTCCAGACCCGCACAGTTGACTTAAGTGGAAACAAACGGTGTCTGATACGAATAGCGGGCAAAGTAGGAAAGTTCGAACGAGTTGAAATCTAATTAGACACGGCACAGGACGGAACCATATTGTCTGATGAACAAATATACGCCCGAAGCTTCCTTTTACATACCACTAACAAAACGCGAGCGATATATGAAATTAAGAAGTGATTATACCTTTTAAAATGCTTGTCAAACGATCACTAGCTTGATAATAACAGTAGACACGATCACATGATTTTCGAAGTGTGCTGCGTAGTTTCTGCACAGACAGCTCTGTACAGCAATCCTTCTCTTAAGTAATCTAATTGGTTCACTTGGTGACACAGCGCTGTCTCGGGAGATATAAGGTTCGTATTAGTCATTTGGCTTCCTATTAATAATCAAGCGGTTTCGAAACGTGCGGGAAATTTCCAGAACGGTGTTGCCTAACTTTTAGTTATGGCGAGACCACCGTATGGGCGATGTTCGCGCCCTCCGAGTATACGCATGGCACGCAATTTCTGTATTACGAGAAGACCGTGGCTTTAAGTACGAAGCCTGTAAGTGGAGGGTATACGATGCTCGTTAATTACTGAGTAATTGTTCGAGTGCAGCGTGCAGGTCCGATGCCGTGCTGCAGATTTTGTTTAACTGAACGTTATGCGTGTATTCTAAATGAATCGCTTCTATAGGTATAATCAATCCTACTCGATGTAGCGAAGTTGCATAGACACTAGGGAGATACTAGAACACTCGGGAGATAGCAGAACACTTGCGAAATACTGCAACACTCGGGTAGACGTTCCAAAGTCCCGCTCGGTTAAAACAGAGTGGCAAAAGGGATTTCTTCGTAATCAGCGAAACAGGTACGTTGGTGGCGCAGGTATAGAGAACTTTACAGTGCGGGGCGACGTAGAACGCCTTTACTGAGGCTATGAATGATTGACGAGCCGGTATATCATCCCAACGCACTGCTCACTTGATGGTTACTCCTTGCGTGCTGAATTTTATCCGCGAATCTTTGCGGGCTTCGGAACAAAGTTGTTTAAGTAAGCTTAAGTGCCGTTTTAATGCCAATTCATGCATAGCTGCCCGGACGCGGTCGGTTAGTTCAAGGATGGATGGCGCTGTACCCTGTTGACCGGGCGGCGGCTCACGCCACCTAGCTGTAACTCACGATGAAGTACTAAATTTATGTAATGAAAGACTAAGTTTCACGCCTACCTTGATTTTAGCCACCCGTCAGATAACCTCCTCTTGGATATTTCTACCTGCTTAAGGATTATTTTAAGCGCTTGAAGCCTATTTTAAGCCTGTTTAAGCGCTCGCCTAACCAGCACCTCTAGGAAGTTTATAGTATCTTTTGTTCTTTTTCATCCGCCTTAACATTTTCTTATTATACAGATTATTGACCACTGCTCTATGTAGTAGTTGTGAGGTCGTTTTGTGAGAGCGGCATTTCTTCAAGTGGATGTGTTTTAGGTGAGGTGGTACTTGGGAGTAAAAAAAAAAAAAAGAAAAGAAAAAAGAGCGCTACCATATGCAACTTTAGCGGGAGCACGGCTCAGCACCAAGTGGTTTATGACACTCTATTGGTGATGCGGTGTATTGCAGTTCACTCTCGGCCTCATCGGAGCCCGCCATTTTTATCGCACTTCCACGTCCCTACTCACGTGTTTGTTTGACTCAAGTTAAGGCGATTTCATGTTGTACACCCAGAAATATTGCCGCTTTCGATAGGTTTTCCTACTAAAACGTTCAGGAAGTCATTCCAATAACTCCATATGTTACTTTATGGAATCCATATATTTTCCATATGTCTGCCATATGTGTACCATATATTACCTTAAGAATCTTACAGAAGCATAAGTAATTACCGGCCTGTCATACGTAACGTTTCAGTATGGTTTATCACATTATTCACCGGCTCAGTTATGTGAACGGGCAATTCGTTGGCAATATCGATTAGATATAGGTATTTGTGCCTTGCCGAAGTGCATGGTCTTTGCAACTATACGTCACCCAGGCTCACTTATACACCCGCATGTGCACCCACACGCATGCGTGTAGGCAGGCGTGATGTGTAAGTTGGCGTATACGCTCATGCGCACTCACTCGACGTCAGGTAGCGATGCATTGAGGTGGATCACGGCGTAGCCGGCCTTGCGCGCGCTCAGGTTGAGCCAGAGGCCACCCTCCGATCCCGGCGCTATCACGTGACGCCCAGGAGAGTCGGCCAACAGGTCCTCGCCCTTGGACGCGACCAAGCTCACCAGCACTGTCTCGTTCGGCGGTGGGCTGTGCAGACATGGCAAAAAAAGTTGCAGCTGATGACGTATCACTTAGAGCTTCCTACAAAAATTACAAGGGAAAAATGTGGCGCTAGTGTCTGCACCAGCCGCAGGCATGGCGGCTCACTCGGTCTTGAAACGACGGGAGTAGCATTCGCTTAATATTTCGCCTCGTGACTTCAAAAGCGTTCTAGCCCATACGTGTCGTTTCCATTGGCGTTGTCGAAGGGAGGGGGCGGGGGTCAACTACATACCCCCTCCCCCCACCCCGCCCGAAATTTTTAAGTTTTCTATGTTATTTTTACGTTTTCTTGGCCTAATTGTCCGTTGGGTTTATTTGGTTGCGCCTAGCAAAGAAACGAGCCCATCGAAAAAATTCACCTTGTTTCGTTTATATATACATGCACACATACGAACACAGGCAAGAGCATACATAGTTAGCTGGACCCCCCCCCCCCTCTTCACACGCCCCCCCCCCCCCCCCCTTCCTCCCAGCAAGAAAAAGATTTCTGGCTACGGCTCCAATCGTTTGAATATGAGCTTCAAGCTTCAGGTTGAAGCATTAACGCGAGCTTCAACCCCTATTTGCGGTCTATGTGTGTCTCGCTGTTAAATGAAAATAGTACGATAGACTCAACGTTGCTGAATATATCTCTCTGCTCAACATGAACTTGTCAAGTTATGAAGCTTTTGAACACTGTACGGGCGCTACAGGCCGCGCTGGGATAGCGTTGGTGTACTCACTCGATGAAGACGTAAAATCCCGACGAATCTCCAAGTTTCCATTCCAAATCGTGAGTAGAGACTCGGATCCGGCTTTCCTTGGCGGTGGCAAGCGCTGAGAGTAAGAATGGGCAGGTTTCAGAGGAAAAAAAGAAAAGCAAAGAAAGAAATCGTGACGCTACATAATTGACACCACTCATGTGACCATGAATGTAGTAGCACATATATTCGTGCAGTGCCACAGATCTCGCTTTTTGTGAATAAATAACTACTCAGCAGTAATGCTGATTAAATGCATCGAAACTTGCACACATGCGCGAACCTGACCGCACATTACGGTCAGATTCACACCTGCCTAAAGTGGTAGTGCGGCCGGAGGCAAGCACTGCGGCGAAACGCGGCACTCGCGCGCGACCGTGAAAAGCAGCGCGAGCGACATATTAGTAAAAGCTGTGACAGACGACGATAGAGATTGCAGTGAACGCTATACGATCTGAACTTTTCGCCTAAGGCAAATAACGAAGTGAACACGCCGCGATTATCTTTTTGGACTACAGCTGTTTGTCTTTCAAGTATAGATGTCCCCTGGTCTTACGTCGTGAACAGTGTTGAGTACGTCTTGATGAGGGGCAGAACCGTTTTGTTTTTAATGGCAAAACCGTGCAAACACACAGGACAGCGCTGGAGATGAAAGGTGCAAAAGGGCCCGACGTAGAAGAAATGTAATGCACAAGTGTTCCTAGGTGGGCTAGTTGGTTCATAAACATTATGACGGAACAGCGAAAAAAAGAAAAAAAGGACGCAGCGCGGTGCCCCGTGTGTATTCCTGTCCCGTATTTTGTGCTGTTCTGCCATAACGTTCATGAACCAACCAGCCCCCCCCCCCCCTCCCCGCTTTGTTTGTTTTCATGTTTGTTTGTGGTGAGCCCTGAGCAAATCTAGCCCTCGGTTAATTTCGGACTCGTCTCAGGGTTTGGTAGGTTAACGATTTGACACTCAGCGGAGCCCGAAGTGCAGCCTTCGCACAAGGCCTCGGCCGAGCGTCAATCTGTGGGCATCTCCAACGGAAGGAACTTGAGTCGGCGTCCCGTGGCGTTTCTGTCCTTTTGTGGCAAGACAGCTGCTGCTAAAGCTCGGTATTGGTCGGACCGGTTAACTCGCATCTGGAACGTGTTTATCATTCGCATTGCTCTGCTCGACGTCAAAGAAAGCGTTCACTGTAGAAAAGCCCGCACGGTTTATACACCCTTGCGACCGGAAGCAACCCTCCTGTTTCCCTCACGGCTTGCAGCGCTGAGTACGCTCATCTGGACGGCAGCGCACAAACAGGAAATTGGGGCTCGCACAGGCGCGACAGCACGTAGTCGTTGCCATATAGTGCGCGCTCTCAGAGGCTGCAACCGGGCACCCTCATTTGGTCGGGTTGGTTCGTCTTGCCTACAGCAGTTGATAACGTAGTTGACGAAGACCAGATAGTTAACGATGATGAAACGTGAGAAAAAAAAAATATTACAGCAGAAACCGCGTATCGGTGCTTGTCGCAACCACGGTGTAGTCGCAACCAAAGTGTTGAGCATTTCATCAGATCAGAGGTACACGCACGTTATACGAAAGAGGACGAATCGCACGACACTTAGGACTCGTCGTTGATGAAATGTTTCTTAAAAGGTTCATCTGTATCCACATTTAATAGAACAATGGCTTGGCGACAATCCGTTAGGGCTATGAAAATGTGCCAAGCAAGGGCGTCAGTAATTTTGTTCGGGAGCGGGGGCCGGGAGGGTTTATGTGTGTTCGTGCGCGTGTTTGTATGCGTGCGCGTATATACACAGGAAAAATTTAATTTTTGGGGGGTATGGGGAGGGGGGGGGGGTTGTCTATGAGTGTGTACGCATAATTACCCGAAGCTGTATATAGTAACGCTCTTGCTGGCGAATTTGACCTTTGCGTACAATGAGTGAATGAATGTGGCGAAATGAACGCTTTAGTAATGGTTACTACACTCTTGAAAGTCCCATTAGTAACTATTACTCCCTTTTTCAGACAGTTATGTTGCCACCGCTACCGTTACTACCTTTATTTCAGTACGTGTGTAGTCAATGCTGTGAATTATAGCAACTGCCTTCAATTAGTAATTACAATTGACTTTTTTGTTTAATGTGTGCGACTACTCCGTAGTTGTCAATTTCCAGTAAATGCAGGTGGCAAATTAAACACAGGCCCCTGTCATCTTTAGTTTTTCATTTTCATTCGTCCTTAGCCCAGCCAGATGGCCGTCAAGGTGTGCACGACGCGTGCATATATGGCGTTCTCTCGATCTTTCAAAGGGTGCACCTAGTCACTGTTATAGGCACTGGCAATGAGCGTGACGATATGCATATTTGCGCAGGTATAGGCGTCTCACCTGCGATTCCGACCAGGAGAACGAGAAGACCTGAACTCGGAAAGCTGCTCCATCCTGTCCGCCCGTAGCACATGGCTCCGACGTGTGAAGCTGTAAGAACGGGTCAGAGGCACACGGCCTAAGACACATGTCATGGACACATTGCATAGACACATGACGTAGACATATAAGTAAGATACACACGTTCCTTGTTCAATTCTCGAAAAATCAAAAGAACGTTTCATAGCGTTATTCTTAAGCTATCAAAAACTTTATTACTTATCAAAATATGCATAGTAAGGTTAACCAATGGTTCGTGATAAAATGAAACAGAGCATCAAGGGATCGAAAAAAGCATAAAAAACCTCGTCTTTGTTATCAATTTATTACAAAAAAAAAAAGGAGTACAGAGGTGAGGTCAGTTATACGACAACTTAAACGTTACTGACAGTGCAGACAAGTAAGTGCCACAGATTGTTAAGGACATATTTTTCCACTGACAACAGACACCGCCACTTTACGGAACAGCTGCTAGTACAACTGAACATACTTGGGACGTATAGCAACCTATGTCACAATCTTTCGTTACTTTGTGGTTCGAGACGTCGAGACAGGCATGTAGCGAAGGCACGCAAACTGATCAGGACATCATGGCACCTGTCCCACGATTGTTGCCAATGATAGCAGTGTCTATGTTAATCGGTATTCACAAGACGATGCGAAATTGTGCAATATTTGCGAACCTATATAGACTATTTTACGGACGGGTTTCGGTGCCGCCATGCCGGGTTGTTAACCTTGCCGTGATTTATCTTGAACAACTAAACGAACAGAAAACGCGTGGTAAGCGAGAAAACGCACAAAAAGAAAACGCGGGTGGCGCCGCCACCTTGAAGTTCCCGCAACAATCGCCGTGACGTCATAGATTTTGACGGCGCTACTAGGGCCTAAGTATAGTTTTTAATGGGTAAAAATGAAGTGCATTGCCTTGTATGCGAGCCAGAGACTTAAAATAGCAAGTTTCAGAAAACTTCATTGGGCCAGTGCCGCCAAAATATGCGAAATGCACTTTGAAAAATGAATGACGTCAACGCGCGGAGATTTCGGCGCGAAATTTAAAAACGAAAATCCCACCTTGATTTACTCCTCTATTATTAAAGCTATGATGGTGAAATTAACGACATTGGACTTTTCAGAGTACAAATTATCAATCTAAACCGATTCATTGTTTCACTTTAGTGCCCTTTAAAAAAACAGATAGCTCAGCTGGAGTCACTCAAAATAACCAATATTCTGCTCAGTTGCACTCACTCGGACTCGGACTCACCAAACTTCTGCACAACCAGGCTCACTCAGAGCCAACGTCATCAAAATTTTACTTAGCCTGACTCGCACTGTCTCATGGGTTAGTTGTAGTCTTAGGGAGTCGTCCAATGATTGAGTTTGCCAACCAATGCTGGCGCATACTTTCCGTATACCCGCAAGGGCACTTAGATATTCATGGTACTCAACGTATGTAGAACTAATGAAACAGACAGACAATTAAGCCAAGTAAGCCCTTCGGACAATTCCCCTTCTTTCATATGCAACATATACAGAGCATTCAAGACACGCTGGAAGTAGCACACAGGACAGAATGTTGCACGAGTCGCTGATCCACGTAAAAAACAACGGCAGCAGTAACCGCCGCAACGTGACACAAAGCGGAAACGTACAAGATAACACTGCTTCTGATGCTAGTCATCGTGTTACCTTGCTATATGTTTGCTATATCAGAAAGGTAATAAGCCTTTTCGGCACTGAGTTTTCGCTGGCTTCATAGTCATTTTCTCAGACATTTTACCATCCCCGCTATATGCGAAACCGCTGAAATATACTTACCACCTGCGCTCGGTCTGTCGACATGTGCTACCGGCACGATCTCAGAGCTTACCGTCCCCGATTCAAGTCCGCGCTATCTCGAGAAGTGGACCGAGCCCTTCTTATCCGTAATGCGTGGTCCAAAGTACGTATCGTATAGATGACGTAACTGTGGGAGAGGCGGCATACGCTTTGAAGAACAAGACTGCTGCCGGGAATTGAGCCACGCGTTACCGGCCCATGTGTAAATGTTGTGGCACATGAACTGTATTCTCTTCTCACCGCTGGTAACTTTATATGGAAGACGTGCGAGCAAAATTGGCGAACATCTCGCATCTGTTCGTACTCTCCGCGCAGAAGCCTTCTTACAGCCTTTAATAATTATTAGATTTTATGCGCGAATAGGCCACGGCTGCCAACACCATCAATCGAGTTTCGAAGTATCATCATCGTCAACGACTGCGCCCACTGCAGGGCAAAGGCCTCTCCCATGTTCCGCCAATCAACCCGGTCCTGTGCTTTCTGCTGCCACGTTATACCTACAAACTTCTTAATCTCATCTACCCACCCAATTTTCTGTCTCCCCCTCACGCGTTTGCCATCTCTTGGAATCCAGTCAGTTACCCTTAATGACCGCCGATTATCCTGCCGATGTGCTACGTGCTCGGCCCATATCCATTTCCTCTTCTTGATTTCAACTATGATATCCTTAACCCCCGTTTGTTCCCTGACCCACTCTGCTCTCTTCCCGTCTCTTAAGGTTACACCTATCATTTTCCTTTCCATCGCTCGCTGTGTCGTCCTCAATTTAAGTTGAACCCTCTTTGTAAGTCTCCAGGTTTCTGCTCCGTAGGTAAGTACCGGTAAGATGCAGCTGTTATATACCTTCCTCTTGAGGGATAGTGGTAGATTACCATTCATGATTTGATAATGCTTGCCGAATGAGCCCCATCCCATCCTTATTCTTCTAGTTATTTCACTCTCATGGTTCGGCTCCGCGGTCACTGCCTGTACTTAGTAGACCTATTCCTTTAAAACTTCCAGTGCCTATCGCTAAGCGCTGGTCTCCTTCGAGAGTGTTGCACATTACTTTAGTCGTCTGCGTATTAATTTTCACGCCTACCGTTCTGCTTTCATCGCACAATTAATTAATCATGAGTTGTAATTCGTCCCCCGAGTTACTCATAATTGCCAGCAAACGAGAGAAACCTTGCTCCGCGCCGCGCATAAATAATCAGCTATCAAGGTTTATTGCAATACGTGGGAGGCGGTCACATCAGCGCACAAGAGGCGTTCGTGGTACGCCCACATGACGTTCAACCCGGCGCTCGTACACATGTGGCAGTTGAAATATCAACTCACGGAAGTGACACACACAGGTTCAGAAAAGGAGAGGATGCAGGTGCTAGCCTACGTGTCGCAGAAGAAGCTGTCACGGTTGAAGGGATCTTTGCACGAAATAAATTGAGAGATACAATGCACAGCAAGAAAAGTATTCAGTGTTTGACGTCTGTCCTTAAGTGAATGAACTGCAGCGATGATAAGAGCAAAGTAAACGAAACGCAGCATACGCTCGTGCGTGGAATGCAACACTTTCTATCTCTTCAGCGAGCAATAACCTACGCGTTCCTTCTATAACAGCACAACGGGCCTTTTCTTGGAGTCGTCGCATTTTCTGTACTGCGCGAAACATATATCTGTAGTGAGTAGAGATTCAATCGGAATGGTCTGCTCGCATCATATGGGCAGTTCTACTGCGATGATGCAATGCTTTACGGCGCTGGATTAATTTATATACGGCCCGGGTTATCTTAACGCGTGCCAGAATACGCTTCGATGACTAATGTCAATGCTGTGCTGTTGCCAAGCCGTACAGGTCGCAGGCGCGATTGCCAGCAGCGCACTGACGAGCGCGGAATACAACAGGCACAGCGGCGTACCAACTTGCCTGAAAGAGAGAGAGAGAGAGAGAGAGAGAGAGAGAGAGAGAGAGAGAGAGAGATAACTTCTTCATTCGCACTCTCAGTTTCATGTGATTTTGATATACAGAGGGAGAATTTGCTTACCTGTGTTATACAAATATGTCGATGGGGCCTTCCCAGTAGTGTAAATTTGTATGATTCAATGAAATTTCGTTAATGTCTAAAAGCTGCGCACTCATGATAGCGTTTTAATGTTAATGTAGGTAGCAATGAGTGCATCTTTTCTTTTCATTAATTAGTACCACATTTTCTTGCACATATTCAGGTTTGCGTGTATTACATTATTCCTTGTTTCCTCCTAGTCGAAATAGTGTTTTTCATGCGTTTTATTATTATTGCAATTATTATATTACTATTATACTACCATCGTTGCTAACTTGGCAACCTCAAGTTTCTTTTAAAAAAAGTAAAAATTCATGGTATTAGAGGAATGGTACAGTCTTTATACTCATCGCATTTGTATTTGCAACATTGCTAGGAAAGCCTTACGGCCCCTCCAAGTAAATACGCCTATGCTGACGATGTTAGCGTTAATTTTCGTTGAAAAAATGTGGGCGATTTTAACGTTAAACTACCCGGCATTGTTTCCTTCAGCATTCGTCATTAGCTGTTTGACTGGTCGAAATTTTCTGGGTCATGCGCAAAAGACCTACCGCGATGCAACAAATGACGCGAAAATGATGAATCGCGTAGTGTCCGCTTATGCGCGACTGCATAAAAAATAAAAGAACACACTATTTTTGGTCACAGGCTCTTCGCCACTCGTCAAAAAATTTTGGTGTGCCATAATATCACCTGCTTGTTATGCGACGTCACAAATCTGTAGAATAGCGCGGCGTTAAAATGACGTATGCACACTAAAAAGCCCACTACTCTGTGGAACAGCACCTAAACTTTTTCGGAATAGCAGGAAAGTGCCTTATTCTGAACGTGATTCAAGAAGGCCGCCCGCTGATCACACAGGCAGAGGCCAATTATTGCAGCTGGCGAGTTGCATTCATATGAGTATGTAAAATATTTTCAGTTGTATAACGATTTTGAGCTGTTTTTGCCCGTATACAACTCTGTGAACTCATCCTTGCTGAGAGAGAGAGAGAGAAATTAACATCGCCGCTCGTGTGTGCTTCTTTGTCATGTGAGTTGTATTTTGCGCTGTACAAGTCAATTCAAGATGAATCAAGGCCAACTAGCCCGGCTGTCAATCCACTCTCCTTAGTCCAGAAAACCATAGATCTCCCTGGTCTATAGTATAGAACAAGTCGCGGGGCAAGCTTGAAAGCTGGGCTTCCCAATGCGCTCGCGAGATCCACTGCCTTATTCGTGACCTTGTAGCAAGCCGCCGCAATCGGTGCAAGCTACCATACTGTCGCGTGGTTATGACGGTGAAGGAGGTTGCAGCGAGACTGGGAAACACGGAACTGTTTATGTGGGCGAACTTGTGCCTGCAAAATGAACTCAGAATACGAGCGACACCCGCTGTCCACTGATAGCGGCGAGAAGAGTGGTCGGCCGTCGAGTAACCTGATCATCGCTGGTACGCGCCGTCTTTTATACGTCTCATCAAACCATCCAGCGTTATTGCTGGTGCTCGCGCAAGCTCTCGAATAAACTCTACCCTTCGCGTTCTGCGCGTAATATTAACAAGATGATCTCAAATGACCGCGAAGCTTACCGAACATTGCGGCGCGGTCTGCGCTGAGCGTTGCTAGCCGTTTCTGCGGGTGAAACCCAAATACATCAAAATGAAGCAAGAAACACGCGTGGCCCTATGATAAGCAAGACGAAGCAGGTTAATCGGAGACTAAAGCGGAAACCTTGTTTAGCGCTCCCAGTTCGGGCCAGCTAAAACACTTCTGCACTATGCGACCCAGAGCAGCTTGGATATAGAGCAACGGTGACGCTATTCCCTTCCGATGAAAGAAAATGAATTTCCTGAATCACGAAGAGCGTTTCATCGGCCTATATATAAAGCTTTTACCGGTTCCCGCCCGTATTTGCGTCGTCGATTACGTAAATTTCAGGCTGGGCAGAGCAGAATAAATGCACGTGCAGAGCGTTATAGCATTATAGAGCCCCTGCTCGGTGGTAGCCTCATTTGGAATGCTGGAGCGCAAGGCGCGAAATCGTCGCATAGACGGCCTGCACCGCAGATAGCCTACAGTGCGTGGTCTCGAGTCACGGAGGACACTTTTCACAGCAGAATTGTAGTACAAATTTTAGTATAGAACGACATGATTACTGTGTTGAAAACATCGCCACAGTTGTTCGTTTCCCAGCGACAGCGACCACTGTCGATAGTGTGTATGTATGGGGGCGGGGGGGGGGGGGAGTGGGGGGCAGGGGCGTAGCCAAGGGGGGGGTTGGGGGGGTTGAAACCCCCCCCCGAAATTTTTCAGTTTTGCTTGCGTATATATACACGCACACATACAAACGCACGCACGAACATACATAAAGTATGGTTGAACCCCCCCCGAAAAAAATTTGTGGCTACGCCCCTGGTGGGGGGGCTCCGCGGGCGGGGGGGGAGTAGTGGGGGGGCTTCGCCACTCATTTTTCTCAGTGGGGGGGGGGGGGGGGCTAGTGCCCTCCTTGCGCCCCCGGTAGATACGTCTATGAACAAGCGCTCATTTAGCAAGCTTTCAAAGCTTTAACGCAATGGTGAACGAACCGCGCCGGATGAAAGTTATGCATGTTCCAGCGCAACCTGTCTCACAGCGCATGAATAGGACATTACTTTGGATTCGTTAAACCTCGTCAATCGATTGGCGATTTACGGGCAAATTTCAGTGCTCCTGTATCGAGACAATACGGACGTTATTACATTCGATCTCCATCCGACAGTTCGGCAATCGAACTGCCGGATGAACAGACGAACAGCTGAACGCCACACTCTTAGGGACACCGCACGGTGGATCTCCGTCTGCCACGAGTGAAAGGCTCCCTTCGAAAACCTTTCAAGGCGGTCGGATTAGCGTTAGGCCGGAGCAGCGGCGGCTTTAGGAGCGTAGTTCCTCCAAGCTGCAATGTATGGTGACAAGGAAAGGAATGGCGATGGCGGCTGCAGCGGTAGAGGATTAAGCACTCACCGACGGGGACCCAAGGCGTGCGTCCTTCTCCCAACGTATAAACACACACACACACACACACGACGGGCGTCCGAGTCTTCCGGCGCGCAGCTGGTTCTCTCGTTGTCGAACGGTGCCGTTTCCCGCTATGGCTGCAGACGCGCGCCGCACGTCCACGACGTCGACGACGCTTTGAACACACGCACGACGCGTTGGGAAGCTATAGGGTTACTACAGGCGCCCCCTCTCGCTTTTGTAGACACACACGGAACCGTACTGGCTGAGCCAGCGGCTCTAGCGTCGCAGTGGAAAACTTGCTGGCTTGCTTGCGGCGGCCGCGGTTCGAGGCGGCGGCGGCGGCGGCTTCTTCTTCTTCACCACGTGTTCAGCGACGCTCGCGTGTCATCTTCCTCTTGCTGCATGCGGAACAGCGCGCTCCTCTTTTTGGGTGTGTACTGTGTACGACGCTGAGGGGTTCGAACGCGGCTGCCGCCACCGCTTACGCAATAAACCCCGGTGTGTTGGCAAAGATAAGAAAGAAGAGCGCGACGGGAAAAGGCGGCAAGCGCAGCTGCTGCAGCGGCGGCAGTTCTTCGAACGGGGGAGGCCCCGTTACGCGTCGCCGTGTTGACTTTTGTTGTTTTCTTTTTCATTCCAAGTTAGCGCGCGTGAAGAAGCCGGGAAGAGTGTTTTTTTGTCGGTACGGAAATTAAATCATCCACTCTCGGCGTTTAGAGCTTTTACAGCCTAGCTTTCCCTGGGCGGTGTTTTTTTGAACGAAAAGGACACAAAAGAATCGAAACGGCGCAGCGCAGATGGCACGTTTCTCCGTAAAGAAGCCGCCTTTGTAGGCGGCGCAATTAGACACACGCGCTGCCATAAACTGTTTCTTTCAGAAGCCGAGCTCGTTTTTCAACGGCAGCCGCTTTTTACGAGAAGCGCGTAAGAAGCACGTTTCGCGGTCAGTTTTAATTGCGCCGTTCAAGTTTTTAATCGAGGCTTCTTTCGTTGCACGACTCATCTTATTACTGTATATCGAAACGGTAATAAAGTACTTTAGGTGTTGGATTCGAAAAAGTCTGCAAATTTTAGCGCACCGAATGACCTTCGTCGTGCGACGTGTAGTGTGGGATATCAGGAAATGATGCAGTATATAGCAATGGGAAGGCAAAAAAAAAAAAAAATAGTATATAGACCTTATGCGAAATTGCTGCCATCTAGCGGCCGCCGTGCGGATTTCCGCCATGTTCAAGGCTAAGCGTGCTCCGCATGTGCACACAGGGAGCGTGCGTATCAACGTGTGGCGGCTGATAGGAGCGGCAATGCCACCATATTTTCTTGTGCCGTGTTGCTCAGATTGAGGAAATTGCAATGCTGAAAAAAAGGTTTGCAGGAAACTAACCTTCATGTTATTAGATTTCCTCACGGCCGACGAGAATCAGTAGATCGTTTCGTTGCTCCGGCTACTGCTTATGACCAACGCCGTGTTTACGCTCACCGTTCTTAATATATGCGGTATGTGACAGCATCGGCACTCATCAGAGAACACTCTTTCATGTCATGCCGGAACGCGACAGTTTTCGCGCCGTGTCCTTACAGGCACAGAAAAACCCGCTTCGTGTACGAGCTTCAAAGTTGCATCGCGGCTACTCGCGCATGCCTGCGCTGCTGTTGACATTACCTTGTTTATTGCATTGCGATAACAATTACATGTTAGACAGGTAGCTCGTGCGGGTCATTGATTCTCAGCGAACGGACCGATTGTGCTGCAGCGTGTTGTTTGTAGTTTGTTTTCGATTGTGGAGTTTAACAAGGTAGCGTTTGGTGGGATGCTTCACTATGCGTATTTTTCAAGCATTTCATGTGGTATCACTGCCAGATTCAGACGGGTGGCCCGGATATCCTGACCACCCCCCACCCCTTACTTTTTTTTGTTTAATTTATACCCCTAGAAGGGCGCATCAGTTGCTCCCAAAAGCTGATCACCCTTCGGAAAAGTCCTGTATCCACTCCTGTGTGCTAGCAAATTTTAACAGGTGCTTCAAGTGCGTGGCACTTTTCTTATGAAACTAAAAAAAAAATGATATTCCGGGAAATGTGCTGCATTCGACCGTGGGTGCGCTACCGCTGGTGGTTTCGCAGGCGTTCAGTCGGAGACGCAAAACTGCCTTGCCGCTATGGGTTGACATTGTAAGGCGCCAGTAGGCACCGAAAGCGACGATGTGCACGTGATTTTGGCGTATCGTGTTATATAGGAACACATGTCGGAAGGATAATCAATAAAACACCAGCTGATCGGCATCTACTGCTTGGAGACACAACACTTTTCATGTTCACTTTTCACGTGCGTGAGATGCGCAAATATCTTAGATTTTAATCATGCAGTAATTTTATACATAACATACGTCGGTGACCAAACTGCAAAATATATTTTTATTTAAAAAATAAAAATGAGGACAACGCCTTTAATTTAAAATTAGATGCACAATACATCAGCTCGACATAGGCTGTCCCTTACGAAATACGTTTTAAATTGGGTCTACAGCACTTTTCTTTCCGTCATCGCTGTGCCTACCCGTGTCGCGCGTTAACGCTCCTTCCCATCCATCCTATACTACACGCATGATATTCAGATAGCTAACAACGATTTATTCGCTACATTGAAAGCAGACAGACCAAATTTGTAACCTAGCGCAAAGTTTCATTCTCGACGACGGCAGGCCTACATGTGACTCGCGGTGTCAA
Source organism: Rhipicephalus sanguineus (assembly GCF_013339695.2). Classification (NCBI taxonomy): domain Eukaryota; kingdom Metazoa; phylum Arthropoda; class Arachnida; order Ixodida; family Ixodidae; genus Rhipicephalus; species Rhipicephalus sanguineus. The sequence goes on from NC_051177.1 coordinate 46,423,505, forward strand.
ACTTGTATTTTATTCTCGCTATGAGGCAGTTCTTTACGCGTAATAACCGTCAACGTAATAACTAGGAAATGCCGGTAACGTGTGCAAGCTATTACACACTCGTCCGACATTTTTATGCCCCGATTGCCCACTATCAAAGCAGATACAAGCAACAAGTTATAGCAGCGACAGCAATACGATTCGGCCACAAGCCTCCAACATGGCGCCGAATGGGTAGCTTCGTCAAACCTCCGACAGATGGCACCAATTTTGCATAACCAAGAGAGATGCTACGTTACAGGACGTCATGAGAGATGCGGATGCTGCGGATGACATATGGAGCTCGCCAGAAGCTATCATCATCATCCATGCTGGCCTCCAAGACATCGCCTATAACGACGTGCCCTTAAAAGAGTTAGCCCAGCAACTCACTGATGCAATCGCAGCCTGGAAGAAGCGAACAGAAAAACACCTTTTCGTGCTCTATGGGGTTCCTGAAATACCAGGCGAAGCGGTCCTGAATGGAAAATGTAGACACTGGAATGACCTTGTGAAACTGGCGTGCACAGAACTGGGCCCACGTGTGGAATTTGTTAGGGCACCGCACATGGCTCAAGAGAGCCGTCAAGGCCTGGTCTACAATGATACTACGGCGGAGGAAATGGGGCAGCGTCTGGGCCGTCGACTATGCACTTTTTTAGGCTTCCGTCCATCATATGCAACCCAACACCGGCCGTGGGTGGACAAGTCAGGAGTAGCTCCATTCATGGCGGCTCTTGGTCAAATAATGCTTCAAATGGCAGGACCGAAACAGGTGAAACCTATGCGACACCCCCACCGATTCCAGCGGTAGCCAGCGCTGGACGCCATCGCCGCCGCAACCGCAAACCTCGGAGCTTCAGAGTCGGGTTCCTGAATATGAATGGTGCTAGGCGGGAACAGAAATGGACAGAACTATACAATGCGCTAGATGTTGAGTCCTTATCTCTCTATGCAGTTGCAGAGACACACCTCCGTGATCTCGAACACCCCCCTGTGCATCCAGCATGGCACTGGGCAGGGAGAAACCGAACTGGCGATGACCGGAAGGGAGGCGGCGTTGGACTGCTGTGGCGTCGGGACATGCCGTGGCAGAGCGTAGACAGTGGCTGTGTGGATCATATGTGGGCACTGGGTGACGTCCTGGGGAGACCTACTGCTGTCTGTGTGGTGTACATGACAGTCGGTAGCGGGCAACACGAGGCCAATACCCAGGTAGCAGAATGCATCCACAGGGATGCAAAAAAGCTGGCAGCAGACAGACAAGTTATTATTGTGGGAGACTTCAATGGACATGTGAATGAACTGGATGGATTCACTGACCAGAACGGGCAGCTTATGCTACAACTGAGTGAGAAGATGGAGCTCGTCGTCGCGAACCTCGAACCACGATGTTATGGCCAGGTAACCTGGTGTGCCCGTGGAAGCGCTACGTGTATTGACTATGCCCTGGTGTCGGCAGGCCTTCATAGCTTGTTCAGGCAAATGGACATTGATGAGAAAGGTATACACAGCTTGGGCAGCGACCACAATCGTCTGCTAATCGAGTTCAACTGCGCGGGTAGCTCGGCGCCCCACAGCAACGTTCGAAAGAAACGGGGCAAGTACTTGCCCAGCCAAGCCGTTTTGGGTGTCGCGGACGACTTCGAGAAGAGTCCGTTAAGAGACCAAGCTGGGACCTATGATGACTTTGTGGCGGCCTTGTCCTCAGTCATGCAAAAACATAAGGTCTGGGAGAGGCACCGTACACGTGTGGCACGCAAACCTTGGTGGGATGCGGAAGTGAAAACTGCATGGCAAGCCCGCCGTGAGGCGAACCGACGCCACCGTGCCCTAGTCAAGAAGGGAGACGGAGAAGCATGTTTGAAAGCTTGGAGTGAGTACCTCGACTTGAAACACAAGCTTCAAACACTGGTTCAAGGGAAGATTGCCAAACATAATCTCCGTCTTATGGCCTCTCTAAGGGAAGAAGGCAAAGCATCATCGCAAAAGTTCTGGCGATATGTGCAGTCACTAGATTGGAAGTGTAAGCGCCCTGTTCAGCTGCGAAATGCTGCCACTGGGGAACCAGTCGTGGAGCTGAAAGAGCATCTCACCGCTCACCTGCTACGCTTATATGGTCATACAGACGGAAGCGAGGATGGGACTCAAGTAGAGCCAACGCACACGCATGTGCCCGGGCCCCTTCCGGAGAGGCTGTCAACCGAAGAGTCGGGTGTGCGGTGGCGGGTCAGCAAGGGTGAAATTGACCGGGCATTGAAGCGGATCAGTGCCCATACAGCACCTGGTCTGGACGGCTTGCCAGCTAGAATTCTCAAGGTCTTTGGCAAGGACACCAAAGAACAGCTTGCTGGCTTGTTCTCCAATATCATTGAAGGTGCGCCAATCCCAAGGGAGTGGTGCCTTGGCCGTGTGGTATTTATACCAAAGAAAGGAGGCCAGTCTGACCTCATCGAAGACTACCGCCCACTAACGGTTACAAGTGTCCTGTATAGGCTCTTTGCAGGCATCTTGAAACAGTGGATAAGTGGATGGGCAGAGGCTAAAAATTTGCTTACAGAGATGCAGAATGGCTTCCGTCCAGGCCGGAGACTGGAGGATAATTTGTTCGCTCTCACTGAGTGCGTGTCGATTGCAAAGGCAGAGCAGCGGCCCCTCCTGTGCTGTTTTCTGGACGTGGAGAAGGCGTATGATAATGTTCCACACGCTGCACTCTTTGAGAGCCTGTCTACAATGAATCTTCCAGCTCCTCTGCTAACAACGGTGCAGCGCCTGTATGAAGACAACACGGCCATTGCCCACTTCGGGAGTGCGCAATCTTCGCCTGTCAAGGTCACAAGAGGTCTCCGTCAGGGATGTCCGCTATCCCCACTGCTGTATATTCTATATGTGGCCAACATGGAGCGAAAGCTCCTCAGTAGTGGTCTTGGTTTCCAGCTGAAATACAGTACAGTGGGGGTAGACGAGAGGTGCAGACTACCGGGGCTCGCCTTTGCTGACGACCTTGTGTTGATGGCGGAGTCTGCTCAGGACCTTCAGGACCTCATTCACATCTCCCAGGCGGAAATCACGCGCCTTGGGCTCCGCTTCAATTGTAAGAAATCTGCAGTGGTCCCCCTCGCTGGCACATGTGCGGATGAGGTCACTCTCAGGCTCGGAGATGAGGTCCTAATGGTGTGTGCGACGTACAGATACCTGGGAGTGCAACTTTCCAGTGGACCGGAGCTGTTTGGCCAACAAGAGGAAATCCTCCGGCAGAAGGCACTTCGGGCCCAGTCCATCCTCCGTCGACAATGTCTCTGGGGGTGCAATCGACTTGTGATGGTTCGGGACCTTTGGAAGATAGTGCATGTGCCGGCGTTGACGTTCGCGAATGCTGTGCTATGCCTTTCGGCAGTCACGCGGGAATGGCTTGAGCGACGACAGCGGGAGGTTGGCCGGATAGCTCTCGGCTGCCATGGTGCTGTGGCCAACGAAGCTATTCAGGGTGATCTCGGCTGGTCGAGCTTTGAAGCTCGGGAGGCGGTCAGCAAAATTGCCTACCGTGGCCGCTTGCTCTGCATGCCCAGAGAGAGATGGGCGCGGCGTGTTTTTGACTACCTGTCTGCAACATGCATGCGCACCCCGTGGGTGAGGCGCCTCTACCGCATCGAGAGCAAGTTCGGCCTCTTTCGCGCCCCTCTCAGCGCAAACTCATCCGCCGAGTGGGCAAAACAGGCGCGGGAACGAGTGCGGGAAGAAGAGGAGGCACGTTGGATCCACAACATGTCGGAGAAGTCGACGCTAGCGGTGTATCGGTGCCACAAGAACAGTATTGGCATGGTACACTTGTACGACAACTCCTTTGGCAGCAAGCTACTATTTGAGGCGAGAGCTGGTGCACTCCGCACACTTGTACGCCTTAAGGCTATTAGCAAGGACGTGAGCGATGTGCGGTGTCGTGTGTGTGGTCTACAGGACGAAACTATCGAACATGTGGTACTGCGGTGTGAGGGCATTTGCCCAGCAATGACGGATGGTGCCTCTCTGGAAACTGCTTTGGGCTTCGAACAGGCCGGCGGAGACGACAGTCGGCGTAGTGTGGACAGAGCCGCGGTCGCAGCGACAAAGGGCCGCCTCGAATGCTGGCGAGCGGCTGTTGCGGCGAGACATTCTTGACTGCTGCCCAGTCAGAGCGGCTCCTGTTTCTTCCCCTCTCCCCCCCCCCCTTTTTTCTTTTTTTCCTTTTTTTTCCTCCTTTTTTTCTCGTTTTTTTCTTTTTTTCTCTTTTTTTTTCCCTACCGTTTTACTGAAAAACAGGTAATAAGTAGAGCTTCATGTTTGGCTAGGGCGTGGTTTCCACGTCCACCCGTTGCGAAGGGTTGGCCACAAAGTCATCATCATCATCATCATCGTCTATAGGACCACAATCGCCGCTGTGGCGCTGTTATTTCTCTGGTGAAAGAAGAAGAAGAAAATACTGTTTTATGAAGAGAAAGGAGGAGAGGTCGGCCTCGAAAGCGGGTTTCTAGCCTGCTACTTCTCACGGGGGCGAGGGTGAAAGGGAGAGAAAGAGCGAGGTACGAGGATTGGTAACTGTGGTATAGCACAATGAGTCACTGCACGCACACTGGCCTGCGCGGGGGCGTGTACCATGCACGAAAGTTTTCATACCATATAGCACAGGCTATGAAGAGGAGCATCTAAACCTGTCTCGCTTATACTCGGGGACAACTTTCTGTGGCAATGAAGGGAAAGCTACGGGGGCGGAGCGTCTGCACATGTACTGCTACGCGAAGTAGTCCGGTTTGGCGCGCGTCTCGTAACGCCGTGGAAAGTGATGGCCAGCGTTGCATCCATCAAGGTACGGGTAAAAGGCGCGACTTTTTCACGCACGCAGGAACGCAAAGTGACAAAGTATAAAGTAAAAGAAATACAAATATCTCGCTTGTGTGCGCTGCGTTCCGTCTCAAAAAGCTACATGTAGGAAATGAAGGAGTATTTTATATATCTCACGCAGAAGATACGGACGCAATTGTGGGACTACATTTATTAGCGGTAGGATACGTGCATTGTGGCTCTGTAGCTTTCCCTTCATTGCCACAGAAAGTTGTCCCCGAGTATAGAAATCTTAATAGTCACATTAAGTCATAAAAAAAACGCTTCTTCGAAAAGGGTCGGGAGTCCAGACGATGTATGACGCACTTAAGTGTATGTCTTTCGGTCGCGTATGAAGGGCACACGCACCCGACTTGGTGAATAGTATCTGACGTGTGACACGCACTGCAGTTAGGGTTTTGCTTCTGTCCAATCCTATAAAGGTATCATCGTGTATACGCAACACCCAACCGCAATCCATGCAATAGTGTTTCCTGGTCTAAAGAAAAGAAGAAAGTAAAACGGCGGATCCCAAATGTCCCCTTCAGGCGCAGTGTCCACATATGTGGACGCAACTTGTTTTTGCCGGTTCTTTGGACTAGTGGCCAAGAAAGAGCAAGATACATTGTGCATAGGATGAATTGAACCTTCCGCATAACCGTTTGTGCATGACTACAGTCGACCACTTTGGTGAAGGCACTATACGATGTTCGACGGCTCGGTCAACGTGTGGCGTTTTGACTGACGTCAAAAGCATTATTTTTGTCGGTGATAAGCAACTTTCATTCGATGTTTACTGAACTGTCTTCACTTCCCTTGCCATTTAGCTCAACGCCCACCGCTCAGCGCACCCTCTGGTACAATTTTGTTGTTTTGCTTGCTCGCTCCTCGGTAAACAGCGCTTACCGACCCCGATAGATTGGCCAAGAAGCCAATACCCCGTAGTGAGTACACAGGCGCCTTTGTTTTTCCTTATAAATGGCTCACTTCACTTCTTTCTCTACACTTTGTGCAGTTCACATATGGACGACGACGCTCTCTTAAGATGTGTTTTTGATACTCGGTGGCAAAATGTTGCCTAAAGGACGAGCAGCGCAACGCGTCTAGAGATAACGGGCAGCCGAGCAGTACTTTCGGTCGTATCATGCCCAAACGAGGACAAAAATAATAAAAAAAAAGACCACAGCGTCTCTTACGCATTCGCCTAAGACGACTCGAAGGCGAAGGCCATCTAGTTACTTTTCTTCTCAGTCGACGCACCGATCCTCCCCCCCGCCGACCTCCGAAAGCTTTTTCTGCACCTAACGTGGTTTTGCGCTGCCTCCAGGATCGGAGGCATTGCAAGCTTTCTGCCCCTCACCTTGCTTTGCACTGCCTCCGTGATCGGCCCACCTTTGACCAAGCGACGATGTCCTGCGATGACGTTACAAATTCTGGGACCTGTGACGTCATGTGGTGACGTCATCACGTGAAGCATTTTTTTGCATCACTCGTGTTGACGCCGACGCCGTGGGACGATGGTCGACGCCGACGGTCAACTTCTGCGTTTGATGAGGCATCTAAGGCTTCCGCCTTGGCAAAACTAGAAAGCTATAGAGAACGGGTGTCGAATTCTATGCGCACGCAACCGAAGCAGGAATGACAACGGTTAGCAGTATTGAGTCAGGAAATGTAGAATATCCAAAACCTATCGAACATGAAATGGAGTTCTCCTATTTGGAATTGTAGCACCCTGTTCGCGGCACCAGTTGATATTTGTTGTCGCCGAACGGCCGATCATTTTTTAATATTCCGGGTTTTATATTGTAGCCTACAGGCAATGGAAGAAAGCCGGTGCATGCATGGTCTACTAAAGCTTCATCTTCCCACGCTAAGCCCAACACAAACTGCGATGATTCTGCACTCTTTCGAGTGCAGGCTGCACACTTGAACGCGCTTTTAAACTTTCTTGCTGACATAAAACAGGCGAACAAATAAACGTTTATCCAACGTTTAATTTTTCCATGTTTCTATTTCGGTTAAAAACAACTAATAAAACATAAATATATATCTAGTAGTTTGATATTTGAACTACGAAAATTTAACCGTAATCGATCCTTAAGTTTCACTGTCCGTGGAGCGCTATAGTTCTCGACCACTGAAATGCGTACATTGTACAGACGTAAGAGCAGTATATGCAGGCAATAAGATGTTTTATCTTGTTGCGCTTCGAAAAGGTACAGATAAAGGCGGCTCACGTAGCTGCGCGTTTGACAGCTCTTGTATTGCGAATGTAATTAAATAGCGGTGCACGCGCCAAGCATAAGCTTATCGCGCTCTATGTTGACGTTTCATTGCCCCACTGCGCCGTTATGCTCTTATGTGCTGCAATATACGACATCAATGTTTTCGTACGACACACCACGACGACCATGAAATGCACACGTGTGCGCCTGCGCTCGCCAGGGAATGCTGTACAATGGCACATGTTTTTTTTTAGAGTCATAAAGATTGCGGCAGCTACGCAATATATAGTGGTGCGAAGACTGAGGGAACAGCGCAGCTCGTGGTCTTCCCCTCCTCCTTTCCTTCCTCCTCACCCTCGCTTCCATTCCCCACCCCTTGCTATGTTACAGTATCCATGGCGATGCCGCGCTTCCACTTCTATACGCACAGCTGGACAGAGTTTTCGGCGGTCTCCGGATACGGCCTCCTTTCCTTCCTCCTCACCCTCGCTTCCATTCCCCACCCCTTGCTATGTTACAGTATCCATGGCTATGCCGCGCTTCCACTTCTATACGCACAGCTGGACAGACTTTTCGGCGGTCTCCGGATACGGCCTCCTTTCCTTCCTCCTCACCCTCGCTTCCATTCCCCACCCCTTGCTATGTTACAGTATCCATGGCTATGCCGCGCTTCCACTTCTATACGCACAGCTGGACAGAGTTTTCGGCGGTCTCCGGATACGGCCTCCTTTCCTTCCTCCTCACCCTCGCTTCCATTCCCCACCCCTTGCTATGTTACAGTATCCATGGCTATGCCGCGCTTCCACTTCTACACGCACAGCTGGACAGAGTTTTCGGCGGTCTCCGGATACGGCCTCCTTTCCTTCCTCCTCACCCTCGCTTCCATTCCCCACCCCTTGCTATGTTACAGTATCCATGGCTATGCCGCGCTTCCACTTCTATACGCACAGCTGGACAGAGTTTTCGGCGGTCTCCGGATACGGCCTCCTTTCCTTCCTCCTCACCCTCGCTTCCATTCCCCACCCCTTGCTATGTTACAGTATCCATGGCTATGCCGCGCTTCCACTTCTATACGCACAGCTGGACAGAGTTTTCGGCGGTCTCCGGATACGGCCCTACCTCGCGTTTTGGAAAGGTGTCGGGAGAAACAAGCTACACGATATTCCAGGCCAAGTTACGTTTCAGTAAGCAAAGTCCTCCATAACACTCGTATTGTGCGACAGCCTGCATCGAAGAAACTTGCATGAAGGAAAGATACTTGCGAAGAAAGAAAGGGCAAGCATTTACTTACGGCGAGTTGGTTCACCGCGGAAATTTAGTGTAAACTTCAAGAACGGTGAATGAAAGTCAGTGTCAGCGCCCATGTTATAGGGTGCCTTGATGCGCGTTTTGTGCACACATCGAGGCACACTATCATGTTATGCCTCGCACCGCCCTCTGTCTCTTGCTCACTGTTACTGATTTACTTGCAAGATCCAAGTCCAGGGTCCGTGCTCCGTCACAGTATAGTGTCGTCGAGAATTTTTCCCTCGTGATGCCGACAAGGCGGGGAAGTAAAGTGCTCCACGAGCGAACCGTTTTACAGCGAAAGCTGTTATCAGATCACTACGGCAGTGGGGTAGTTGTCCGCCGCCGCCGCCGATGTCCGTAACCACTATCGCGTGAAATAAGAAAAAAATAACACGAGAAAAAAATTCTAGAAACGTCGGCCGCTCTTCTGACTATCATCATCAACACCTCTAACAGCGGGTAAGGTTCCGACCTCGCTTTTTTTTTTATTGAAAGAGAAAATAAATGAAGGAGTTGACACCATTGCTTGGTGACGGCTACCCCTTTCGACATAGTTGTTTCAAGATGAAGCGATGGCGTCAACCTGGGCGACAGGTACCTCCGGTGGTGGCTGAGCTTCCACCCACCACCTACATCCACTGGTAAGCAATCACTCTGTGCTCTCGGCCATGGCTCTGGTGACAGTGATGGTGTTCGAAGCCTTTATATATTACAGCGAAAGCTGTTATGAGATCACAAGAGCCGATTTTGGCCCCGTAGTTATACGCCGCCGCCGCTTATGGTGTCCGTAACCTCTGTCGCAAGAAATAAGAAAAACTGAAATGAGAAAAAAGATGGTTGGTTGATCCCTCCGTCATAGGAATCGGTATAACACGAAAGTGAAACGTGTCGTCGCAAAAGTAGTTTATTGTTTATAGTGCATTGGTATATGAGAGCTTGTAGAATGTCGACTGTCGTTTGGCAGATATAGCACCGCTTGATGTGGACGCATCGCACTCACGTTGACGCCTAGTGGCACATCTCCGCACCGATGACAAACGCCCACGATCATGATTTAACCCTTGCGTTAGCTGAAGTTCTTAACATATACGTGGACTCGGCATATGGTGCATCCCGCGCAAAGATTGCATCAACAAGCACATAACAAACACTGATACTCGATATGCACTCCTTCGTAGCGTCGCGAAATGCGAAGAGAAACGCTACGCGCGTCGTGTCTTCCCACTAGCCAGGCCGTTACTTCTCGCAGGGCGAGCAGCAAACGCGGTGCGACAGCCAGGCTAGAGTTCTAGTACACTCTAGCCAGGCGAGCGTCGGAGAGCTATTTGTCGATGTGGATGGATGCTATGAGCGAGGCTTGCGCTAAAACCGCCACCTCGGTGTAATAAAACGTTGACGAAATGAAACTTGTATTGGAAACGCGCCGAATGGGGCAGTCGTTACAACGGCGCGTGTTTTTTTAGGGGCGAAGCTCCTTAAAGCGGCACCCGTTCGTCCCCGTCGTAGTGCGTAACCAGTCTTAACGCTAGTACCAGATCTTGACCTCCAAGGTGGTGCCGGTGGGAGATTTCTCCTGCGCGTTGTTGAACAATAAAAAATTCGCAGCGTGCGCGTTAACTAAAAGCCGACTTCTTCTGTCTCTCATTCCCCATTAGCAGCCATTGGCATGTTCCAGTAGGAAACGTTAGTAGAAGTAGAAGTGTAAGTGTTAGCTAAAAGCCGACTTCTTCTGTCTCTCATTCCCCATTAGCAGCCATTGGCATGTTCCAGTAGGAAACGTTAGTAGAAGTGTAAGTTTTAGCTAAAAGCCGACTTCTTCTGTCTATCATTCCCCATTAGCAACCATTGTTTACCTCCAAGGTAGTGCCTGGTGAGATTTCTCCTGTGCGTGATTAAACAATAAAAATTCACAGCGTACATGTAAAATTAAAGTCAGCTGCAAGTCGCCATGACTCTCATCGACCCTTTAGTATAAACCGGCCCGATCTCACGTCGTTGATGATGTACTGGGCGTGAAGCTGCGCGACGCCGCCGCCAAGATCCTGCCGTACGAGAGCTTCGCCCCACTCATCATCATTCACCCCGTGGATATGCTGTGGAATTTTTGTTTGTTTTTGAGCCTGGTGGCACAGATGTCACCGCCCCGTTATAAAGGGGACGCTCATAGCGTCCATCCATCCAAGGTCACTGTGAGAGGCAAGTGTGAAAAATAAAAGGCGCGTTCATGTTGCCTCCGTAATGTGTTTGGCGGTAGCTCAGTGGCCTAAACGCCCGCCAGCCACGGTCGTGGACCGAGAGGTTATGGGTTCAATTCCCGTCAACGGAACTGTTTCTAATAGATTTTTTTTCTTTCCCATATGATTGCATTTATTTTGCTGACGTACTTCCGTGACGGAAATACGTCATGGGAGTCTTGGTGGACCCCGGCATAAAACACTTTCGTGTTAAAATTTCTAGGAAGGAATAGGACTTGAACCCGGGCCCCCTGCGTGGCAGTCGAGTATTCTAGCACAGAGCCACGCCGGTGCTTGAAACTCCTTCGCAAAAATACCCTATAAAGGTGTCATGCCGGTCAAGGAATCGTGTTAACATGTGCATTATAGCGTCGTAGAAGAGCAAAATAACAACCAGGCGTCACACAATCTGAATTCCGCAACGATCGAGTGGGTCGTTGATTGCTTCCAACCCATTATATAAGGCTTAGCCATAATTCTTCATAGTCATCAGCCACAGCACAACAAAGTGACCATAATGACTTACAGACGTGTAGCGGCCATTATTCGTCATTCTGCTTTTCCGACGAATAATGGCATAGTGGGTGCTTCCCTACGTCATGAAAGTTACGGTGGTTTAAGGCGTAGTGGTTACCTTGCATGTGTACTTGTATTATGTAGCGTTCCTTCTAGGAACTAATACATAAAACACATGGATTCAGTCAGACGGGTGTCGTCCGCCATTTTATTCCAAACTTCTTCTTCCTTCACCTCTACTCCTATTACACTTCATCTTCTTCCGTGCGCTTATTGCAGACCGCTTCACTCTTCCTGACTTCTTTGATTACACCTCCTGGTGTAATACTTAAATACGTTGCCAATGGAAGCACATTCTCTTTGACCCGAGGCTGCAGTGTACCACACGTTCTTCAATATCCCGCGTTGAGATGCGGTCTTGACAACTTGGAACGGTCCGTAATATTTAGCATTTGAAGGTGCAACTCCTTTTCTTACAAGAACATAGTCTCCAGGCAGGACGTGTGGTATGTCACTGTTGTGCCTTTTATCAAAGTTCCTCTTCATCCGGCGCTTATATACTTCTTGACCTTCGGCACTTTTCTCTGCTTCAGTAAGTTGGAGCTTTTCTAGGACGCCTAGTTCACGATCTGCAGGCAGTATGGGTGCTGTTCCGGTTGTAGCAAAATGAGGACTGCAGCCTAAACCCGTGGTGTATGAACGGTTGTGGTGCTTCACAGCGGCTTCAAGGCAGCACTTCCAGCCTTCCGCGAAAGTCTGGATACATCTTCAAAACTGTTTGATGTCCCGTATGGCCCGTTCTGCTAATCCGTTCGCTGCAGGGTGGTACGGAGAGAATACTTATAAGTATTCCTCGGTCATTAGCCCATCTTGTTAGCTTGGCACTACGGAAAGCAGGACCGTTATCGCAGACTAGTGTCTTGGTGTGCTTAAAACACGCATCTGTGAGTAGATGGATGACGCTGTTCGCATCTTCTTTCCCTGCTTTAGCCACGATTGTTCTTGTGCATTCGTCAATGGAAAGCAGAAAGCTTGCGTTCGCATGACTCCTTCCCCCTTCTTCTTAAGCTCTGCAAAGTCTAAATGAACCACTTCAAACGGTACTTTTGAATATTCTGGGTTCGTCATAACATCCGTCGACTGCTTGTACTTCACTTTGTTTACTTGGCAAAGATGGCATGTCCGGATATAATTAGTGACGTCCTTTTTCATACCTGGCCATGTGAACCTCATAAGCAATTTCTTGTATGTGCGCCAGAAGCCATCGTGTCCACCTGATCCAGGGGTGTCATGGTAGAGATGAAGAATCTTTTGAACCAGGGTGGGTGGTACATAGTACTTTCCATTAATAAACTGCAGATCTTCTGTACCTTCCCATAGCTTAATATGATTGATCATTTCTGGATTTTCACTGGACCCATGAACAAGCAATCTAGATAGTGCATCAGCATCGGTTAGAAGCGGGCCAGGACGGTGCGAAACGGTGAAATCAAACTGTTGCAGATAGTTGACCCATCTCGCAATGCGTCCTCTTGGCTGTGCCATATTCAAAAGTTGTGTCAACGCCTGGTGGTTCCGTGAATAGCATGAATTAGCCCCTTCAAGGTAAGTTCGGAAATACTGAACTGCTTTTAGACTGCCAGCGCTTCCTTTTCTGTAGTAGAATAATTAAGTTCAGCTGGTTTCAACGTGTAGCTGTAGTATCCCACCACGTAATGCTTCGTTGATCGGCCTGTTTTGAGGGTTTCTGGTACAAAACTGCTGCTCCGGTAGCGTAGTGTGATGCATCCGTATTCAGTACGAAAGGCAGAGAAAAGTCCGGTATGCGCAGAATGGGATCCGACGATATTAGCTTTAGAAGCTCGCAATAGACAGCTTCGCACTCCTCATTCCATTGGAAGGGTGTGTCTTTTTGGGTTAAACGTGTGAGGCACCGTGTCTTCAGTGCGTAGTCCTTGATAAATGCCCTGAAGTGTCCTGCGAGACCAAGGAAAACACGCAGAGAGTGCACATCATAAGGTTTTGCCAGCTGAGAAATTCTTTCTACTGATTCCCGTTTCGTGCTTTTAGTACATCCGTCAAACACCCTTCCGAGAAATACAACTTTGTCTTCAAAGAAAGCACTTTTCTTGAAATTGACTTTGAGTTGAGAAAGGCTCAAAGCTTGAAGAACTTTTGAAAGATGACCCCGGTGCTCCTCTTTTGTCTTTGAATACACGATGATGTCATCAATGTAGACGTTGCAGAATACTCCCAAATAAGGTTTCAGAATATCGGTCATAATTTTCTGGAACCATGCCGGAGAATTTTTCCAACCAAATGGTAGGCGGTTGTACTCAAATAAGTCAAAAGGGGTTATAAATGCGGTGTACTTTTTCGTTTCTTCCGTGAGTGGGATTTGCCAAAACCCCTTGCAAAGGTCTATTCTTGAAAAACAATGGCAACCACCAGTCTCGTCAATGATATCGTCAATCCTCGGCATTGGATAAGGTATCAACTCTGTTTGGTGGTTAAGAGCCCGGTAATCTGTTGCAGAGTCTGAATGTTCCATCTTCTTTGGGGGCAATAGTTATGGGAGAAGCAAATGGGGAAACAGAAGGGCGGATAATACCAGCCTCTAACATTTCTTGCAACTCCTTTTCAGCCACACCTTTTTATCTCTAGACATGCTATAGGGAACTCTGCGCACAACTCTTTTGTCACTAAGTTCGAAAGGGACGACGTGAGATTTCATCGCCGGAGGGTAGCTGCCCATGCACGTAAGTTCTGGGTACTTTCGTTTAATGTCCTCCTGGTCGAAAATCATCCTTGTTTTGTTAGGCGCTCCATGGAGATCCTCTGGTCCGACTTTATCCTCAACCATTAGTCTGTCATCCCAATAGATATTTATCTTAAGCTTCTTCATGTCTGGACGGGACAAAAGGAAATCGTAGCTGACGTCAGGAATGGCCATTACGTCAGTGGTAATTGATTGTCCTTGAAATTTAATGGTTAGGGTAATCCACTCATTATGCGTGCTCACGGACCCATCGTAGGCTTGCACTCGCAATGCTCTACCAGTATGCAGCCGGCCGCCATCCACTCGACTCTTATGATGATAGAGACAGAAGCCCCACTACAACAAGGGCCTTCATTTCAGTGCCGTCTACGCTGATAGGGGCGTAAAGTAACGTGGGTGACATCAAGTAAACTGTCTCGGTGTAGGTTTTTGCTTGGGGCTTGTCATCGAACGTAATTAGCTCACATGGAAGCTCTGCCTCGCTTAACGCCGAAAATCGCCCCTCTTCATTGTTCTGCTGGTGAACACTTCCGCGATACTCGTTATCAGGCTCAGATGGCAGAGTGAACGCTTCATTGTCACATTGGTTCGAAAGATCAAGGGCTTGTGTACCACCTTGCTGTTCTCGCGAAGAAAATGTGGTCACTGATGTCTGTATGCATCGCAGAAGTTCATCAAATGATCGTGGATCACTTATTTGTACTTGACTGCGGATGTTGACTGAAAAACCTTGCGTTACCAAAGCTACAACTGCAGACGACGGGAGCCTTGGTTCTGCAGAATGCAGTAGGCGGCGCTTTTCAAGACAGTACTCCAGCAAAGAGCCAGACGTGTATGTGTAGTGTAGTGCCGCATCCCATCTTTCTACAGCATTGCCTTGGAAACACGCCAAAAAGTTGCTCTTCCACCTTTCCAACACATTGGTGCTCCATCGATAAGGTGCAAATCGTACCACTTTCTTGCGATGGCACCCAAATAACGGCGCATGTTCAGAATCTTCGTGTCGTCACTTTTCCACATATTCCCTTTCGCATGCATACTCAAAAAAACCACATCCAATGACCCGCATTTTCCGAGTCTCCTTCAAAAAGGTCAGGTTCTACAACCTCTCGTTGTGGTTTTTCCTGGCTAAGCGACTTGACCAATGATCCCATTATTTCAGCTTGTTGCATCATGCACCATTGTTGTCGCTCAATAGCAGATAAAACGCTGCTCACCTCCCCGGAAGCCGTTTCCTGCTTGAAAATGCCACGGCGACTGGGTTCCAGAATGAGTTCGCTCAGGGTCTGGAGCTGCAGATTCACTTTCACCGATCCTGTTTGCACGAGGGCTTGACGGCTCATCGAAGCTTCTCGCAGTACCCTGTCGATCAGTCCGGTCGAGCTAACTTCGCGAGGAATGTCCATCGCTGGCTCACCGTGGACTTGGTACCGTGTGAAAACAAGAGGCTCCGGTGACGCCTCGTCGATGAAAAAGGTAACCCACATTTGCGGTCTTCGCAAGCTGTCGGCTGCGCCAAAATGTAGCGTTCCTTCTAGGAACTAATACATAAAACACATGGATTCAGTCAGACGGGTGTCGTCCGCCATTTTATTCCAAACTTCTTCTTCCTTCACCTCTACCCCTATTACACTTCATCTTCTTCCGTGCGCTTATTGCAGACCGCTTCATATTATATAGTTGCCCCAAGAGTCTACAACGGGCTCTGGAAAGGCCGCTCTTCCAGCTTTCGCTGTGACTGTGCTGCGGAATCTGCGCAGGCCTGGCGATTTTTTTTTAAGCGAAGCTTTTAAAACTCGCAGGTTTCGGCGTCGTGCGCGAAAAGCCCGGCACCGGCGAGCGTATACAGAGATGCGGCCCTCGAAGGTGCGCCGGTCACACGGGTATTTGTACGCGCCGTTTTCCAATAATTGATGCTCTCTCGATCGTGGGCTTGCTGGTGATCAGTCATTTCTGATATGGCAATGCGATCTTTTGTGGAGGTGACTCGTCATTTCACGTTGCCACGTTTCATTGTTGCCTGGATATGAACGCACGATCGTCGTTGTTGTCTGCACCAATCGAAGCGAATTGCGCTGCTAAGCACGTGTGTGAAGGTCCGATTCCCGGAACGGAGGAATGAAACACAGTTAGGAGGGAGCATTGCGCAATGCGAAAGAAAGAGAGAAAGAAAGAAAGAAAGAAAGAAAGAAAGAAAGAAAGAAAGAAAGAAAGAAAGAAAGAAAGAAAGAAAGAAAGAAAGAAAGAAAGAAAGAAAAGCACGTCAGGCACGCAGACTTAATGTAGCGTCAGTGCGGTTGGACAATAAATGTACAGGTGCAGGCGGCTGTAACTGCAAGCGCAGAAACGTACAGTCAAAAAAAGGCGCATTTAGGGCTTTATATGTATAGCCTTAGGCCATTTGTTAAACGGTATGTTTTGTGCGTCGTTTTGGAGCGTGACACATGCATGTACTGGAGCTACAGATTCCGCTGCGGGGAGCATTGCGGGACGTTTTAATAGCAGTTAAGAACGCCGGCATTTGGCTGCTGCGGCAAGAGCGAGGTTGACAGCACGTTAGAAATGATCTATATGGAAACAGCTGCGTCACAAACCTGCAACGTCGCTCGCTTATGTAGCACGTGTGTACATACGTATAACCTGCTCTGAGCGCTAAATCTGATGTGATGCATGGAACGTGAAATCAGTAAGTGCTAGTTCTCCCACTGGTTTTGCCTAGTCCGATGTATGCTCGACTGTATATAGCTGTCGCAGCCGCTGTGCCTTGATGAAAATGTCAATAGGAACGTTAGGTTGGATTGGTAGTTAGATTAGTATTAGACAGTGGCATAGTGAGATAGCAGATGCGTCTATCGACCTATAGCTGTAAATCTCAAGGACATAAACCGTTAGCGCGCGGATATGCCTTAGTGAATCGTAATTGGCACTGCCATGTTAAGACTCCTGCTCCAGAACTTTGGACGTCATAGAAATGATTAAAGTCTTGCCGAGTCTAGTAAATCATTACCAATGGCAAAAATAACAATACATAGCACGCCAACATAAGCATTATAGGCTTTTCCTGAGCGAAAAGGAACTGTACATGTCAACGAAACGCAATGAAGAGAAAATAGAAGTATATTTAAAGGGAAGTTATGGCAGCAGCTGGAATTTCAGAAATGATGACACCGCATGCAGTTGAAAGGCGGCGTCAAACGTCTCTTAGCGAGGAGAAAAAAACTTAAATTCGAGAAACGAACGCAGAAATAAAGCCTGTAGAGCTGAGGACATGGAGCACGCCGACTTCTTCACCGGTGCACGAAGTCCGTCGACTGCGGCCGGACAAGTACGGCCGGTGCATCAAAGAACCCGAACAGCGGCTTGCACAGAAAGGAGTTAAATATGTACGCATTGTTTAGGTTATACACAAGTACGCGTACGTGCCCAGCATTTGTGCATATTCCGGCTTGTGGAGATGTAACCTCTTGTGCTGGGGCGGCGCCAGCGGGGAGCGCAGGGGGGCAGCGGCCTCCCTGAGATTCCCGCCGAGTGAAAGGAAGGTGGCCGATGTGCTGATGAAATATAGGTTTATTTATTTTATTTTTATTTATTTCCAAATACTGTTGGCCGTCATGGCCGTAACAGGGTGGGTACAGTGATTTTAATGCTAACACAGAATATAGTAAGTAGAACATAGTATAATGAAAACAAAACTGTAGAAAAGAATACATATTTTTCAAAAACCAATAAGAAACTGTAGGAAGAAAAAAAACATATAGACAGACATTTGGACGATGTTACAGTATGCAATATGACAAAAAAAAAACTACAGAGTTTCGAACGTTATGAGAACTCATGACAATGTACGTATAACACTAGTAATAATCATTTTTGTTATAGATCTTTAATTCGCTCTTCAAAACTTTCAATGCTCGTTGAAGTCAATACAGACACTGGCAACTCGTTCCACTCTTTTATGGTTCGAGGAAAAAAAGAATACGCGTACACATCAAGACAGCATTTTGGAACCAAGAACAAAAATTGATTGCTTGATCTGACGTTGCTGGTTTGCCTGGAAACAAGATAAGGCTTAGATTCAATATTAAAGTGTCCTTTTGATAACATAAAAAGAAATTTAAGTCTAGCAAGTTTCCGGCGTTGAGCCAGCGTAGGCAACTCAAGCAATCGAAGCATTTCAGAAACGGAGTCATTTCGAGAATACCGGGATAAAATTAGCCTAGCGGCTTTTCTCTGTATTTTTTCAACGCGATTTGTCAACCCCGATTGGAACGGATCCCATACTGCACTGGCGTACTCTAGCGTTGGTCTTACGTAGGTCAAATATGCAAGCAGCTTAACGGATGGTGTTGCTAGCTTTAGTTTGCGGCGAAGGAACCATAACTTTTTTTCTGCAGCTGTACAAATCCGGTTTACGTGTGGTTTCCAACTTAAGTCATTTGAAATTGTTAGGCCTAAGTATTTTACCATGTCCGCTTCGGTGAGAGTGGTGGAATTCATTTCGTAATTACCTTTAATAACGTGCTTTTTTCGCTTGGTAAGCCTGAGCATGACTGATTTAGATTCATTGATTTTCATTTCCCATTTAGCGGCCCAACCTTCTACTGCTATAAGAGCTCGCTTGAGTGACGCCTGATCATTATGATTATTAATTTCTCGATATATTAGGCAATCATCTGCGCATAGTGGTGCATAAAGCATGGACCGTGTATTCTGAGGCGAACACTTTTGAAGATATCGCCATAATAGCGCGCTTTCAATGCGCGCTTATTGGCTGGTTGAGGAAAGGAGGGCAAGTCATCGGACGTGCGAGTTTCCAAGTCACGCAAAGCGCCAGTGTCACCCAAAAGCGATCGTGTCGGGACATGGCCCGGTGATACCGCACAATCGGCGCACAGAAGACGGAAACAAAGGGTTGCATCTTTAGGTGGAAACGGACATGCTACACAGTACGCGCTTGTCGACCACGGATAAGTGTCGCAGTTCTTTCGCACGGTAACGTGAATAAGCCACGCAGTGTTTTTCGCTAATCTGTCACTGAAGGTCATCACATCGCTGACTGCCTGCAACTTTAGAGCCTGACAAGATATCGCCTTTGCTGACGTGTTCGACAAGAGGAAAACTAAACTGCACAAGTGTTTGCGTGATGCGCTAATATATACAGTCATTTCATTGTTCTTTTGTCGTTATAACAGCACATTAAGTTGCAACAAATGTATCTTTCTCTGCGCTGTAACCACTCCTGCCTTGGCCACCAAAAGGTTGCTGGTAGTATTGAATATGTAGACAAACAAAAATAAAAATAACAGCAGCGTACATGGGACGAGATGCGTAGAATGATGACAGACTGTCCGCGCGAAAGTTTCCGACGGAAACGGCGGCGTTCCTGACCGCGAGATAAATGGAGAGAAACATACGCTGCCACACGGTTCATCGTTCATACACATTAATGGAGAAAGAATTATCGATACCGCAAACAACAGAGCGATGTCTCCCATCTAAGAAAGCGGGACAACGAGTTCGCCCATAATAAACACGTATTACAGCGCAGCTCGTAGGCGCCCGTTCCAACTTTGAGCGGCGTCGGTGTCATCGTAACCGGCACAGCGAACGAGGACGAAAGAGAGTGAAAGCGGAGGACGAAAGACGGCGATAGCGAGGAGAGCGCGAGGAGAAGGGAATCGACAGTGGCGAGACAACAGGTTCTTCGGCGCCACAGTAGTGCGCGCCGCCGTGCGGTCACCGATGACGTCATCACTAAGGTATGCGGCGAGGGCCTCCACCGATACCATATATGGAAATAAAGCGCTGCATGAACGTATGCATGTCTGCGGCGGCTGTTGTGGAACGCGCCCACGCGCTGCCTTCCGCGGTCTCCCGGTTAGACAGGCAGTCGGGCCTCAGCTTATCGCAATATCAAAACACAGCGGCGCCCAGATTTTGCATTTGGCAGTATCGTAATCTTCGGTGATCTTTTTTCTTTCTTTTTCTTGCAAAGCTTTCAGGCAGACAACGCGACTGCATCCGTTTATTGTTACACTCATCTTCTTCTTCGTCTAACGTCGTGTTCTTCCTGGCTCTTTTCGCTGGTGCTAACGATGTGGATCACTACGATTCCATACCTTCCTACACCGCGCAATAAACTCTATTTGAATAATTAACCCCCCCCCCCCTTCCCTTTGCGCTGTTAACCAGGCGATGTCGTCGTATGCCACCAAGACCGGCGAGCAAACATCTTGCAGTTAATTCAATTTTAGGCGTTTTATACGTGCCCGAACTACGAGGCGATTACGAGGCACTGCAGTTAACTATCAGCCCTCTACGTACAGGTGCGTCCCGCATAGCTAATTATACGGTTGCTCCCGGACGTTAGACTCCATAACGTTTAAAATAGAATAAATAGCCCCTTCGTGCTGTAATACAACAGAGCCTGCATCAGGGTGCCGGAAGAAGTGCAGTCGCTTGAAGGTTACAAACCGATCTCCATTTCCAGAGACGCAACTTGCGCCTCTCACATGTGACATGAGCGATGTCGATTGCAGCGGAGGGCGTCATTTGTTAAGACTCAGTGCTTTACTGCGTACAAGCCAGAGGCGTAGAAGAAAATTTTTCGCGGGGGGTGGGGTTCAACCATACTTATGTATGTTCGTGCGTGCTCTTGTATCAGTTCGTGCAAAACACACGCAAAATTGAAATATTCAGGAGGTGGTTTGACCCCCCCCCTTCCCCCCGTTTCTGTGCGTACGCCTACGTTTGCATTAATTAATATATTGCCTACATGTCATGCACACCAGCAACAGGAGTTACGAAAATCCAAAATCAACATGGAATTCACGCGAACGAACGTCGAAAAAAACTGCTCACCGAAAATCCCGCGGACAGGAGGGCGACGGAGACGAGAATCCAACTCAATCGCGCGACTCGTAAGAGAAGAAATGGAAAATAAACAACATCGCGTCGAGGTGGCTATCTCCCCTTTATACTGCGCGGCGACGCAGTGCGCAAAAAGAAAAAGAAAACGCAAAACGAAGTAATCCGTGACAACCCGCAGTAACAACGACAACAACAAAAGACATATTGCAATCAACGAAGTAACGCAGACGGTGGCTACTTATTGTGAAATCGGTAAGCAGCTAATCGTCGAGGCTCGACCGATGGACGCCACCGCCGCAGCGATAAAGCGTTAAAAGCTTATAAGGCACTTTGAAAGAGATATAACTGTCGTCTTATATAATCTGGAATATGTTGCCCGAGCTTCATGAGGATGGAACAATGCTGACGTGTCTTACAGCTGAAAAGCGAAACCGCGCAAGCGTCTGCGCGGCGTACCGATATACACGGCTACAACCATAGAGTTTCCTAAAATTAACTGGAGGGGACTCTGGCGCTGCGATCGTTCTGCCACCATGGGAATGATGGGTAGTACACAAATTTGCCTAGTCTTTGTATACTTGCAGGCTTCGAACGCACTTAAGGCTTTGTTTATTGCTGTGTTTTGGTTTTCTTTCGGATAAAAGACTGGATCGTTGTGAACTTCGTGACAGATTTGAATTGGTGAGCCTAAAAAAGTTAAGTGGTGAAGTGGAACTGTTGAATGTTTGTTGAACTTTGTCTTGCGACAAAGCGGATGCAGGCGACGCCCAGCCAAACGGAGACGAAAGTACGAAGTTTAGACAAATCCGTGTACTACCCATCATTCCCATGCTGGCTGAAGCGCCATGCGTTGCAGCTTCCATGGACACAAGCGCCAGAGTTCCCTCTAGTAAGTATTGTAGGAAACTCTATGGTTACAACAGCAGCGAGGAATGCGACGAGTTACTTCGGATGATGACAGACGGTCCGTGCGACAGTGAGTGCGAGATAAATGGAGACAAAGATACGCTGCTACACGGTTTCAGTGATACTATGCAATAATGGAGAAAGAATAATCCGTATCACAAAACAATGATACTAATAAAAACAATGATACTTATACAGACTTATACATAAAACAATGATACATATGTGAAACAATGATACAATGATACGTATAATAAAACAATGCATTACTCATTCGCTGTTTCTCTAGACTTTTGGGCAAAATTAAACGGTCCTTTATGTTTTGTTTTGTTTCGTTTTTCCTTCTGTTCGATGGCACGTACCTACTCTGGGGGATGGGCCAAGAATGCGTAGTTGAAACTTAAAATCTTATTCGAAGAATGCTGAATGCATTTGTTGTTGTTGTTGTCCTCTGATCACGACACATACCCAATGCAGGGGACTGGCCGAGTAGTGGGTGAAATTTTCCATTATAAACAGCAAAGGTGTTTAGCAAATCATTTTTGTCAAACAACCAAAAAACTATCATCATCATAAAAGGGTATGTGCCACAGAAATTCGGTAAGTCCCACTACTGACCCAAATCCCACTAAAAATGAAGAAGGCAACAGATAGCTCAACAACAATCCCCCGGAGGGGTGTGTGCTACGGTTTCGAGGATCCACTCTACTCTACTCTACAAAAGGATGCGAAGCGACGGCGGCGAGCCGAAGACCCCGAGTCAGTACAACGAGAGTATACTAGGTAACGAAAAATGCAACGGCGGCTGCGAGGAGACCCCGAAACGACGGAAGGCGTATGCCAACGACGATGGAAGCCGCCCGATGCCGCCCGGCTCTTCTACTCGAACGACGAAGATTGGTCCTAGCCAGAAGCTGATCGGTCTCATGCGCCGTAACAGCAGAGTTCAACCCCGCTACCGCCAATTTCAAGCAACAGTTCAACAACGTTACAGTCAAGGTCAAGCCGCGTTATATCAAAAAGGTCAACAATGTCACAGCAGAGTTCAACCTCGCTACTAGGGTAGGGTGGTTCAACCTCGCTACAGCCAAGTTCAAGCCAAGTTCAACCTCGCTACAGCCAAGTTCTGCCCTGATACAGCAATAAATAAGAATGAGGCCGATCAGCTTCGCTGTGTGTCGAGCCTTGCGCGGCTTAGTGCAAGCTTTGAGCCATTGTTAAAGGTAGCGTTAGCGTTAAAGAGCTCGTTCCGCAGAAATTCCGGTCTCGGCGTCGGCGTCGATGGTTGTGAGCGAAAAACCATCTTGTCCGCGACCAAAAAATGGAGAAAGATGCAAATAAAAAAAAATAGTTTCGAGTGAGAATCGAACCCAGGCTGTCTGCGTGGCAGGCAAGTGTTCTGCCACAGAGCCACTCTTTTTTTCCCCTTTATTACGGCGCGTGTTGTTTGTATTTTGTGTGTTGAATATATATGTTTGTGACATGAAAAAAACAAAAACAAAAACCACAGAGCCACTCCACTGCTTGGAACTGCACTGAAGTTAACTTTAATGCTTCACAAACATACGCGTCCTGCGTAGAGGTGTCACATTACGAGATGTAATATCGCAGTAAAACAGGATACAAGCGTATATTGGCATTGGGCGTCACACCATGTGATCTGCATAACGAGTTGGTGGTTTAAAGCCAGCCACCCATTACAAAAGGTACACACATTACTGCGCGTATTCCCTTGCGAACACGTATTGGGTGCATCCAAACATCTAAAAAGCATCACGCGCGTAATTGCTGCTGGTTTAAAGCATGCCACCCATTACAAAGAGTATACAAATTAGTGCGCGCATTCTCGTACACACACGTAGTGGGTACACTGTTGTCATAAAAGTGCTGTTGAAGAGGTCAAAAACCTTTAACTTTATCATAGATATGTCGAGTGTTTGTGAGAACGGGGGACTGACCATAATGACAAGCGAAATAGAGCACGATGAGGATGAGGCCGGATATCGCTATCGCGTTCAACTCTTAAAGGCGAAGCTTAAGCGTCCTCCAATCTTTTTTTTTTTTTGTAGTGTATCATTCCTAGAAGCTATAGTTAATTAATCTATTCATTTGAAGCGTAATTTATCAGTAACGAAATAATTAAATTCGCAGGATTTAGCAAAATATTCGTTTAGTCGTATAATAAGTTCCTCAATAGCGTAGAAAAGATACCTGCGGCTATATCCCAGAGCAGTGGCCCTGCACAAGAAAGAATGACCGGTTCTGATAATTCCAGGCCCAGCTTTCGAAGAAGTGGCATCAGTATTCTTTTCCTCAATGTAGCGAACCGGCGACAGTATGGAAAGAAGCGACCCATCCTTTCCTGCTGATAACATGAGAGGCACAAAGAGGGGAAGTCCTGATCTGTGATGGTAAAAACTGAGGGAGGCATTTGCCTAAGACTACTCGAAGGCGAAAGCATAAAGAACCCTGCCGGTATATTATTATTATTATTATTATTATTATTATTATTATTATTATTATTATTATTATTATTATTATTATTATTATTATTATTATTACTATTATTAAAAACTGCTGCTGTCATACCAATGATCAGGCACGTAGACAAGGGGGGGGGCCCGGGGGGCCCGGGCCCCCTCCGAAATTCGTCCAGCCTTCTATATTCCCGGGCAACTTTTGTTTTATGTTTTGCCATGGAAAGACTTTCTTTCGAACAATTAGGCCTTGGGCCCCCCCCGAAAAAAAATCCTGGCTACGTGCCTGCCAATGATACCAGTGCGAGGAAGACGGCGGCGCGGCGCGTTCGTTCGAGGCTGGGTTCCTACTTTCCAGGGAAACGGACTATAATGCACGAACATGAAAATTTTATTTGGTCAGAAATCTCACAGAAACAGGTATCACTTAAAGGAGGTTTTAGAGACACGAAAATTTCAGATCATTAAAACTATATTCTGGTTTTTAAGTGCCATAACTACGATATGATTATGAGGCACAGAATGACTGTTGTTCGTGCGAGTTGGTGTTGCAAGACTGCAGCAAGAGTCAGCGCGACAAATAAAAGAAAAGGAAGAAAAAGACACACACGAGAAGACGGGAGAGCGCTAACGTCACGCCTTCTGTTAACTGCTGTACTACTGCCGTCAGGCAAGTCATAGATTAAAGTGCTCGGTGGGCTCTAAAGGAAGAAATAAAGTAATTACACATCACAGAGAAAACGAAAACAGTAATTTGTGGCAGCGCTCTCCTGTCTCCTCGCGCGTGTCGTGTCTTCTTTTCTTTAACGCGTCGCGATAATTCATGCCGAAATTATGAGGCACGTCGTAGCGGAGAACACCAGCCTAACTTTGGTCATCTGTTGTTAGTTTAAGTGCACCTGAATCTGAGTACACGTACGCTTTCTGCATTTCGTCCTCCACAAAAATGCGGCCACCGTAGCAAGGAATCGAACTCGCGTCCTTGGGCTTAGCAGTGCCACACCTTAGCCGCTAAGGCATACAACCACGGCGTGTAACGTACGCGCCTAGCTCGCAGGCGAGTATGACGAAAGGTTTCGGACAAGGAATTCTTACGCGACTAAGCATCTTGTGAGGCACATGCGACGCATGAAAGCGTTCAGAAAAGTGATCGCGAATGAAGGCGACGAAGGCAATGTTATAGACAACAGACTTGCACAAGCGGCTGTAGACTACCAGTGATGTAGCACACTGCACAAAACTGATTTGACCTGATTCCCGCTAACTTTCGAACTCCCCCATGTCCCCCAGTGTAGGATAGCATACAGCTTTTTATAAACTGGTTAGCATCCTTGCCTTTCGTCCGCAGCGGTGGTAGGTATACAGTCGCTACGGCGCTCGGCTGCTGATCCGAAAGTCCCAGCCACGGCGGTCGCATTTCGGTGGAGGCGAAATGCTAAGGCCCATGTACTGTGCGATGTCAGCGCACGTTAAGGAACACCTGATGGTCGAAATTTCCGGATCACTGCGCTGCGGCGTGTCTTATAAGGATATCGTGGTTTTTGTACGTAAAACCCCACATATATTATCCCTGCATTCTCTCGTTTCCTTCCTTCTTTTCAGACAACATACTCCGCGAAGCAGTGCGAGCATTTGGTATTGCTTTCTATCGCAAAGAAAATAAAAGAGCAAAAAGGAAAAAAAAAAGAAAGAAGGACAGTTTGATTAGGAAACGTGTACTGGATAGCGTTCTGGCGACGTGACATCACGTAAATGCTCGCGGCGTTCTCTTATATTCGATAGCTAAAAATAAATAAATAAAACGATGCGTTTGCGGAGTACACACAGAGTGAGCCACGCATGTTGGACAGCGCAGTGCCCTGGGGGAAAGGACAGCCGAGTCTCTACGGTGGTCGACGCACGTTGGACGCAGCCGTGCGCGATTCACACAGCTGTGCTCCCAGAGTGGCCTCGTAAGCTTGCACAAGTCCACTTTCCCGATGGCATTGACGCGAAAGTGGACAGGAACGGTCAAAGCGCTCCGCTGCTTAGCGCCAGCGGCAACGCAGTCACGTTTTTTCATTAATTCGCTGAAATGCGCCTTATGAGAAGAACAAAAAGAAAACAGTCGGTCCAATACTAAAGCGCTCGCGAGCAGCCAACCTGCCGACTCGCTGCTGAGGCCCAATACATAGCGCGCTCTGCAGTGAAGTGTATGGTTGAGGATAGATAATCTGCGCACATATGCTTTCACGTCCTTGGAGCACGAAACTATGCGACCCACGGTGGTCTGAGAGCACAATTTGATGACAGTGACTTGTGGCGGTTTTTTGAACTTTCGCTTCATCGTGAACAAGAAACCCGCGCAGGTTTCGAAACGTCGTGTTAAAAAGTTTCGCTTCGCATTTTGGCTAGTGTCTTCTGAAAATTCCATCTGTGCTTGTTCGGTGACATTCCCTTTCAGTGTTACGAAACCAACAGGTGATTTATCATTAGAAGAAAAAAGAAACAAGACGAAAGATGCACGCTTTTCTCAGCGCATCGCTGTTGTACTTAGAGGGCAATAAAAGCGGTCAGACGGGCTTGTTGATTGTTGGAGCGCGCGTTCACGACTGTGAAGCGAACTTGATACAGTCACATCAAGAAGGAAACAGGTATAGCCTGGACGAGCACTGGTCCAGCCTACTCGATTGTTTTTCTGTGTGTGCATACAGTTCACGTTGTAACCATGAACGCTAGCTGACCAGGGATCGCCATCCTTCACCAACTCCTCAACGACCGGTCAGGCCTGTAAGCTCGTTCCTGACCGACCGAGCTTCTAAATCTGACCACGCGTGCATGGCAATCGGCGCTACAGGTCACGCATTGCTGTTGTGTTCTTAGGTGAACTAGAAGAGCGAGAATTCTTCCGACGAATTAGATCCTCGAAGTACATTCGCTAGAGAAGCTGAGAAAGACGGCACTTCTTCGAATGGCGTAGCGCAGGCATATATATACGCATGTATAATGATTGCACAACGTAACACTTCTTGCAACGAAAAACACGCAAATATTCCCGAAAGTTATGAAGCAACTTCTGCGGAAGCAATAATATCCACCGGAAACCTGTTGCAGGGCTCGCTTGAGACGAAGTACTCTGCAAAAGTTCGAGAGAGAAAGAGAAAGAAGGAGAGAGATATTCTTAATACAATCGGGCGTTCGAACTGCCATGCCACACTTGTACATGGACCGCGCCCATGTCCGGTAACGTGCTCACTGGTTTCGACCAGGGGCGTAGCCAGAAATTTTTTTCGAGGGGGGGGGGGGGGTTCAACTATACTTTTAGTATGTTCGTGCGTGCGTTTGTACGTGTGCGTGTATATATACGCAAGCAAAACTGAAAAATTTCGGGGGGGGGGTTGCACCCCCCAACCCCCCCCCCCCCCTCCCCCCTGGCTACGCCCTGGTTTCGACACTTCGCTAGCATACGACAGCGCCTCACTTCACCCGTTTTTGTCTGCTTTCCGTAGCATTCCTTCTCAGTGTGCACCGAATCTTGTAAAAACGACCACGGGAGGGCACCAGCTAGATGGGCTGCACCGCACAAACCATCGATTCGGCAGAGAAACCTCCTCGAGCGCGCGCAAAATTCAGGGAAAGAGCCGGAAACGGCCAGTGCCTCCTCGGTTCCGCATCCTGTTTCAAAAGTAGAGGGGGAAGGGGTGAATACCACTTCCGGTCGCGCCTCGGGACACGTGAGGAGCGTCGAGCAGACGAGCGCCTCCGGTGGCGCAGGCCATGTGAGCGTCGACGCCGGGCGCGCGCATGTGGCGCTCCCGGGAGTATGCGCGCCTGGCCACGGCTCCTACTCGCCACGCTGGGTGAGTGACAGTCGAACCTCGCCTTTGATCTAAACACATACTGTGGCGCGAACGCACCAAGTCACGATAATGCTGCAGTTGGTGTTTACGCAAATTAATATACTGTGGCGCAAACCCGCAACCGCTGCAGAACCCCTCTCCTCTCTACAACCGTTCGCGCACTTTGTAAGAAGTTTCGCACGTGCCTTGCCAACAGTGAACCTTCATCCACGAGAAACTTCCGTTCCCATGTCCTATCGACCTGCTATACTGAAAAGGTGCCACAACGTACGAGGTGTCTCTTTCAGTCTTTTCAAATAAAAGAGTATCGTGCCTCAAGCACATAAAGGTGTAAATTTCCAAGTAATGTCACATATACTCGTGCATAGGCCGCCCCTGTGCATCGAACGCAACCCCCCCCCCCCCCCCAATCCCAATTTCGGACTCAAAAATGTGAAAGAAGAAAACGCACCAGAAACGTGGTGTTCGTTGTCAGTGGGCACAACCACAAAGAGTTTTAGAGTCACGGGGCTGTCAAACGCCATGGACGGCACAGAGGACGATCAGCTTTGGGAGTATTAACGCGATAGCGTTAAAGAGCTCGCTTCGCAGAAATTGCGATGTCGGCGGCGGCGGCGTCTTTGGTTGTGAGTGAAAAAGCAGCGTTGGCCGTGAGCGAAAATTCGATGTAAATACGAATAAAGATAGGAGCCGGAGGGCGTTTACACTTTGTCTTTCCTTGCGGCACAGTTTAGATCTTCACCGAGAAGCGGAGGCAGGCTAGCGATTGGTGAGGCGATAGTGTGTGTGTGTGTGTGTGTGTGTGTGTGTGTGTGTGTGTGTGTGTGTGTGTGTGTGTGTGTGTGTGTGTGTGTGTGTGTGTGTGCGTGCGTGCGTGCGTGCGTGCTGTGTGTGTGTGTGTTGTGTGTGTGTGTGTGTGTGTGTGTGTGTGTGTGTGTGTGTGTGTGTGTGTGTGTGCGCGCGTGCGCGTGTGTGTGTGTGTGTGTCTGCGTACGTGCGTGCGTGCGTGCGTTCGGATATCGTCATCGCGTTCAACTCTTAAAAGCGAAGCTTAAAAGTCCCCCAATTTTTTATTGGAGTTATTGTATTCTATATCGGAGCTCGGCGACGAGTTGAGCTCGTCCGAAATGAGAGAGTCGATGAGCAGGACTCGTTCGACAGTGATTAGCGCGAATGCAGTGATGAATAGTGAAACAAGATGTCCATATCTGTCACCAGTCTCCTTTTTTAGTTATCCGACACAGTAGTTGCAGTGACACTACAGAGTGTTAATGCATGGCTGTAGGCGTGATTGGTGTATGACCCGCACCTGAGCGAAATTGGATGAAAAAAAAAAAAGGCGGCTTATGCACGAGTATAACGGTAAATATAGGACGAAACTAATGCGACTACTTGTACTTGGCGAGGCTTTAAGCTGGTGCACTCACGCTCACACCAGTTAAGTGCTTTCAAATCACCTAGCAAATGAGATAATGGGACGGCTGCAGCTAGGCATCTCAGCATGAGTTTCAAGACTGATACGTGCCTTGCACGACCAATGATATTTACTTCGTATTTCCTATGGAGACCTGTTTCGTTTTAACGAAGACGATCGCGCCAAAAGCAATAAAAGTTGATTTAGTTGGCGAGTACCCATGCTTTAATGGGTTAACAGTATAAGCCTGCTTACAGAAGGAACGCATGCGTCTTTTGCGCCTACATTTTCGTTTGTCAAGTTCGTGTTTTGCACGCTTATCCTTGCACACGAAGAAACGTCGCGTGGTCGACGCGTTGCATCGGAATGCAATGCAAATTTAGCACCGCGGTGCAAAACGACCAGACGCTTTTCATCCTCGCTTCCTGAATTCTGGTACTCGTTTTCCGTTAACTATATCTGATACATTATTCTTGCCTATTAATGTACGTTTTTCTGTATCAGTGATTTTTTCTCAAGTGTCCCATTGCTATCTAGATGATTCAACGCGTTTTTACGTTTGTAGATAACTTTTTTTATATCTGCATTTAATCATTTCCTTGAAGTGCTTGTTCCCGTCCTATACGCTTATATACGTGGACGTGTGCGTTCTATGTCTATTGTCCGATTTACATTGATAATATTCAGTTCATATGATAATAAAACATGGAAAAGTCGGTGACGAAGGTTGTGGACGTTCTTGATACAATAACATCAATCGATTAATCTATATTATACGTGAAAAGCGCTCCTTACTAGTGAGTAACAACGTAGCCAGCGCCTGTTTTGCCCGTGTTGTCTCAGCTCTGAGTGCACAATGCTTTATAATGACTCCGTGAAAATAATGCCGCATTACGATGTCATAATGACGCCACGAACTGAATGTTCCTAATACAACGGGAAGGATCTCTTAACTAAGCCTTCCGAACGAGCTGTAATTACGGTTATCACTGATGCGTTCGTAATTGAATGAATGAATAAGGGGGCACACGAAGTCAAGGAAAGTATACATAGGCGAAAATGTGCATGTGCGCATCCCGACATAACTTCTATGGCCCGCACGATACAGAGTTGTACAGGGGCGTAGAAGGTTACCAGGTACATATCCCATGTAATCCTATGGCAGCGCGGCCTGGGAACTTTTGACCACTCCTGTACATAGTGCTAAAAGTGGACACTAAGCGTGAGTACTCGACATGCTGCTATATCTGTTAGCGACTTTCTTTTCGCAATTACGTGCTCGCTGTTTGGGTCAACGTGACACTAACCTTCTACAGTGACACGAGCCGTTGTGAGGCTGGGCATCTCGTAAGGCGCAAGCCTTTAGTGTCTCATGCTCGCGGTGTCCGTCCGTCCGTCCGTCCGTGCCCTGGCACGGTGCCAGCTGTGGCCTCTCCCCCCACACTCTCTCAGCAATCACGTGATGGCACAGCGGCGGATAGCAACAGTTGCGCGTTGCTCCTTCCAACGCGCGTTGTGCAACTGTTGCGCAACGCGGCGGCGGCGTCCGTCGGCGGGTCCATCCATCAACGCGCAGCAGTTGCGCGTTGCTCCTTCCAACGCGCGTTGCTCAACTGTTGCGCAACTTGACAGCGGCGTCCAGCGGCGGCGTCTGTCGGTGGCGTCCGTCGGCGGAGTCAAATGGCCACAGGCTTTCGCCGAACACATTTTGGAATTTCCAAAGTGTCCTTCAATTTTTTATGTGCGGGGCAACGTAAACACACGGAAAAATCTACCTTCAGGATTTCGCACATCACTTAAGTTTATGTGTGTTACTAGACACGGATGGTGTAAGAGAACCAAATATTTGCGAACGTAGACGGTGTTCTTATTCTCGGTCTTGCGATCAAAATTTTCAACACAAATACATTCAAGAGCCCTTGCCTTATCGAGAAAATAGGGGCAAGCGAAGCTTGGCGTGTGCGTGCTGGATGATCGTTCTTTCTTTCTTTCTTTCTTTCTTTCTTTCTTTCTTTCTTTCTTTCTTTCTTTCTTTCTTTCTTTCTTTCTTTCTTTCTTTCTTTCTTTCTTTCTTTCTTTCTTTCTTTCTAATTGCGCAATGCTCCCTCCAACTGTTTATTTCCTCCATGCCGGTAATTGGACCTTCATCCACGTGCTTAGCAGCTCAACATTTCAGTTCCTACAGGCGACAACGACGGTCATGCGTTCATATTCAGACAACAATAATACGTGGCAACATGAAATCACACGTCATCTCGATAAAAGGTCAGACTGCAATATCAGAAACGGCTGATCGACGACAAGCCCACAATCTAGAGATGTACAGTTATTGGAAAAGAACGCATACAAATACACATGTAACCGGTACACCTTCGAGGGCCGCATTTCTGTACGGTGGCCGGCGCCGGTTTTCGACTATACGAAGCCACCATCAAAATTTATGAGTTATAAGAGCTTCCATTCAAAACAAATAAGTAAAGAAATGAGTCGTACTGGCAAAAGCAGCTCCCAAAAACTTTTGCGTTACATTATGTCTGCTCCTATCTCTGCAATGTTACCATTTCAAGCTCTCAAAGGCGTTCGCCGCACGCCATCTTCAGTACTCGACATAAACAAAAAAAGGAAAAGGAAAAAACATTCATGTTGTGTGACGTTAATACAGACTTTCATGTAGTGCGACGTAACCGCTGCAAACAAGGGGAGATGCAAACGTCATTAGAAGAGTGTCGGACACCGGGAACCTGTCGGAACTGATTAAAACAAATGCTTACCTTCAGGCAGCAAAGAGCTTAACGTTGTGTGTTTACAGGCGCGGGAGCACAGGACGGCGCCACTCAGGAAGGGGACATTGACAGATTGAGTCCAGACAGGGTTTGAACACGGAAACAAAGTGGATGTTATGTAATTGGCATTAGATGTATATTTCTTGTTTTAACGGCCGTATAGCACTATGAGCGAACTGCAAACACTGTGTACATCCATCTCGTCCGTAAAAAAAAAAAGGGATTATGTGGAACTAAGAGGAGCTGTCGTAGTTTAATATAGTGAGACATTTTTATTACATTGTTGTGAAAGACAGTAGCCAGCATTAGTCAACATTAGTAAACAGTTATGCAACGCTAGCCAGTGCTTGTATGCATACAGGGGCCCCTCGCCCTTCACTTGAAAGGGCTTTCTAAATGACGTTTCCTTCGCTAAAGCTTTTGTATGGGCCAATTGGTGCATTCTAGAACACTTATCAGGGCAACGCTAAAAGACAAGGACAAAAAAAAAAAGGTAGTACAAAGAAAGGTTGTCAGTGTCTTTTCGCATTGCCCTGCTATGTGTTTCTTTCACAATTAGTGAACTTTGTAACTTCTGTCTCGTCTCCATTATAGTTTGATATGATAGTTTTTATGCCTCAATTACCTTCCTTAGCGTTTTCATACCGGAGCTGTTCTAGGGCTGGGCCTGACGACAGATGAGTATCCGCGCTGCATGTCACGCTCCGGTTTCCAGATACACCCAGAGATGGCCCAACTGCCTCGGTGGCGGACGAAGCGGTAATCCCAAGGGAAACACAGGAAAACCCTAGCTCCACTGTTTCTCCATGTTTCACACTAGGTGGAACTGGGGTAAGCGTTTTCTTCTTTTTGTTTGCCAATTTTGGCACTGAAAATGTTCTTTTAGAAGGGGAACCTAGAAACTGCTTGGTGAAACGCCAGCTTACTCGCAAGAGAATGCTTCACAC
Organism: Rhipicephalus sanguineus; assembly: GCF_013339695.2. Classification (NCBI taxonomy): domain Eukaryota; kingdom Metazoa; phylum Arthropoda; class Arachnida; order Ixodida; family Ixodidae; genus Rhipicephalus; species Rhipicephalus sanguineus. Next base: position 46,456,660 of record NC_051177.1, read on the forward strand.
TAAAAATTGTGGGCCGATGTCGAAGGTAGAGTGCCATGAAAACAGCGCAAAGTGCCAAGTGTCACCAGGGAAGGATGCGAGAAGCTGTCGCGTTAAGCGCACACCAGAAGTTTTGAAAACTGCCACCTGAGCACGATAGAAGCTTGCGCCCGATAGGGATTTACTGGTCAAACGAAAGAGAGGGAATGGATGAAGGGCTCGTTTTCTTTGTTAGACCCAACCGAATGAGACTGACAGACATAGCAACACGTAGAAATTTAGGCTGTGTGTTTGAAATGTTCAATCCCACCGAATGTCACGCATTTCATTATTCATAGCATCATACCTTTTTTTATAGAAAAGAAAAATACATCAAGGAGTTGTTTTCCCCATTTCTTGGCGACGGCTACCTCTTTCCACGTGGTTGCTAGGATAAAAAAAATAAATAAATAAGAAATTAAGAAACGAAAAGAATATATACACATATATATGTGCAGTCCTTCACATGGTGAGTTCAAAAGTTCTCGCTTTAACAGAGTATATACACACAGCTAGGCGCGGTGCAAACTTCCGATACACTTCGCTCAATAGTCATCAGAAATATTAGTCTTCAACGTTGAAGCACTTTCATTGCTCTGTGATTTATCCCTGATGGCGATGGGCCTAACATTTTCGCTAATGAAAAAGTTCGCTCCGAGTCCAGCAAGTGGAGTTCCTGTTCGAGTCGCTGGTTATGTGTGATGTGCTCGGGGCAGTCGAGCAACGGGTGATGCACGTCCTCGTCGTCAAAACCTAGTTGGTTCGTATTTAAATTTTGAATGCACTGCGCAACAGAACCACAATAAGGTGTAAAAACGAAAAAGGAAGATGCGAAAGGAAAGAGCGCAGGGCGACATCGGCCAGCAATTTTCAATGTGAAGCATTACAGTGAAACCTCGGTGATACGATCACAGCTCATACGAATTTCGGGGTGATACGAATTTTTCGTTGGTCCCGGCCAAGGCCCATTGGCCTGCGATGTAATGGAGTACGGTTGTTGCGAACCGATTTTCACCCAGCGACGTTTGATACGAACGTATGCTACTGCCCAGGTACGAAGAGGTGCTGTCCGCGCTGTCGCGAAAGACGCGCCAAGCACGTGCGAGCGCGGGAACGCAAGCGTGGGCATGAGCGCCGCACCGCCAAATCGTTAGAATCACGGTGTAAGAAAAACACTTTTCTTACGTTCAGAATAAACCTTCAGAGACGCGTCGCGGCCTCCGAGATTGGGGGCGCGAATCATCGAAGCTCTTATGTGCCTCCGTGTGCCTTCGCGTTTACATTACAGAGGACATTAGCGCCATTTTTTTTCTAACGCGTCGATGCGGGCTACTGTCGTTGTACTCTGTTTACACGTGCCTGCCTCATACATTAGACATCCTATGAAAGGTAGACGAGGGCCGAAAGAAGGCGAGGACGGTCTTGGCGAAGGAGTCAGGCCTCACAACGTGAACATGTGCGACCGTTTAGGTCGCACTTGTGCAGGCACGGCCGTAAGTCTCCCAAAAACATCCCCTACACCTCCGCGATAACAAAATCATAACACAGGACCATGGTTCTGTAATTTTGTGGCTTTGATCCATCGCGTCAAAGCGCTTCTCTTATTACTTTCGCTGCAGTACTCCGCTGTCATGTAGAAAATCATACTAAAATTTGGAAGGGGCTACTGCTGTCGCGGATCACAACGCATCTGGTTCATTAATCAAATACGCGCGTACGGGCTCGGTACATTTACGAGTGCTGGTATGATTGCTGACATCTAAAAACTTAACTGACAATCATTCAGGGTTCTTCCTGACGTTGCTGCGGCCCTGAAAAACAATAAATGAAAATGTACGCCAGCTTTCTTTCGTCGCATGCTATTTTCCATACATTCTGGTGATACGAACTTCGGATGATACGAATATTTTTGGTGGTCCCGTGAGATTCGTATCACCGAGGTTTCACTGTATCTCGATAGCATCCATTGCGCCCTTCCCTGTTGTACCTTCCTGCTAAGTCCGGAGCACTTTAGGGACTCGGGCTGTCGTCTTATGTCGTCGCTTGGCGTCACACTCAAAGCACCAAAATACGTCAAAATACGCTGAGTCAGTACCAAAATTGGTCGAGAGAGGGCGCCACAGATCACGAATGGAGGTTTCCTTTCCCGCCATGGACGCCGAGCAGGTTTCACGTTTGGAATGCCAGCGCTTGCTTGCCCGTGAACACCAGCGTCGCCGAAGGGCTAATTTGTTTGTGCGAGCCAGCGAAGTGATAGCGAAACGCCAGCGCCGGAAGTTAGACACAGGTCTACGGAAGAGAGAGGCGGAGGCGAAACGCCAGCGATTGCGAGGTAACCCTCAGCTTCGGAACACTCATACGCAAGCTGAGCGCCAACGAAGACAGGCGAATCCCCAGTTCTGCTCCGCAGTTTTTACTTTTCACGGTGGGGAACTGGCGCGATTGTTATTTTATTGCGATCTCAATTATATGGACACTCTCGGCGGAGTTTTGCCATTGCCGTCATGTCTCGGATATGTATATGTATGTATATATATAAAAACACAAAGAAAAATAAAGCCGAGGAAGAAAATTCCGAAGCACCCTACCGCTCGCTCCCCAGCGCGCTGCGTTAGACAACTCAACCACGCGCCATGCATGCGCCGACAATATAACGGCGAGCTATTTATATACACTATTTACTGCTTGTGGTACGCAGATCTCGGAGGACCTTGAGCGTGTTTGCTATCACGCAACGCTCCTACATTTCCTTTAGATTTGAAAACTGCCCTTAAGATGCGCATGACAAAGTAGCCCCTTTCTGTACTGGAAAGAAAAAAAAAACACTGGGAGCATCTAGGCGCACCTAGAGTTACTGTATATGCTACCTTTAGGTAGCAGAGTTGCGCATCTGTCTTCCAACGCCGCTAGCAACCATGCATTGCGGAGAAGCTGCCGCTTGGGCCATTTTTTTTTTTATTTCTCGACGCCTCCGCTGCAGCGAACTGAATTAACACTATAGCCATCGACAGCCAATGTTTGTCGCCGGTCTTCGACACGCCAGACAGGTTAATCGGCGACACAGTAGGCATGTCGCCTGCAAAAACGAAGTGCGACTTCACCGCATAGCTGTGGTTGCTAGCTGGACCTATGGCTACTCTGCTACCTAAAGGTAGCATATGCAGTGACTCCAGGCGTACCTTGCGTCAGACGCCCCCCTGTGGCATGAGACGCAAAGGGGTCCCTCCACACGCTGCAGTTTAAAAGAAAAAAAAAAATATCTAAGAGCGTCTGATTCTCCATTGTCGACACTTGAACAAAGACGTAACAACTGTGACAGTTGTTAGTTCACGCTTGCCCTGTGTATACCTGTGCGTTCTTTTCGGGCGTCCTTCTTTGCGCTTCAGCGGCGTGCTACAAGTATAGAGCTGCTTGTTGCTCTTCGTGTAACATTGAATTTTCTTGCTATCGCAATCATTGCTTCGCCCTTATGGCGAAACTGTGAGTTTTTTTAGTTTTCACACCTTATGGGCGTTCTATAGCGCAGTACATTTAAAATTTCAAAAAACTAGCATTATAGGCGGGCTTCATAAACTTTGGAGGTACGTAGCAGAAAAGTCGAGGTATATCGCGCTGATACGAGAGTGCGTAACACTCTGCACGCAATCGCAAGTTTTAGGAGGACACGAGGTTAAGAAACGTCACTTTGATAAATGAGAGTGTAGCGTCAGCGGTGCTATAGGCTCTGACCGAGTTGTGTCTCTCGTATACTACGGTCCATATGTCGAAATACATTCTTTTAGCTGACATTCCAGGTTTGTAAGCGCTTGCATGGGTTCTTGAGAGGGAAATGAGGCCCTTTCACGTGACGAAACGAACTGTTCGCTTTCGCGGTATTCTTTATTTTTTATTTATTCATATTTTTTAACGTGCACTTGTCAACCGGCTAGTCTAACACTTGCCGTATTGGCGTGTTTGCTCGGTGTCTGTTACGTTTCTGTGTGTGTGCGTGATGTGCGTTTCGCATCAGCCTGTCAGTATGTGTGCGTGTGTGTGTGTGCCGAGGGAGCAGGAGGGGGGGGATTAAATGCAAAAATCACGATCTGTTTATCAGGCATGCCTCAAGGGTGCATTCCGGAAGAATTTTTCGACCACCGAACGTACACCTGCATCTGCATGCGAGTTTTTGCATTCTGCCACCACCAAAATGCGGCCGCAGTGGCCAGCATGGAACCCGCAACCTCGAGCTCAGGAGAAAACGCCATCTTTTGCATGCACGACATGTATGTATGTATGTATGTATGTATGTATGTATGTATGTATGTATGTATGTATGTATGTATGTATGTATGTATGTATGTATGTATGTGTGTGTGTGTGTATGTATGTGTGTGTGTGTGTGTATGTATGTGTGTGTGTGTGTGTATGTATGTATGTATGTATGTATGTATGTATGTATGTATGTGTGTGTGTGTATGTATGTATGTATGTGTGTGTGTGTATGTATGTATGCATGTATGTATGTATGTATGTATGTATGTATGTATGTATGTATGTATGTATGTATGTATGTATGTATGTATGTATGTATGTATGTATGTATGTATGTATGCAGTACTCACGAATTTAAACGAGACATCATTTCTAAAAGTAAGATGACTGCCATGAGCGTCATGTCGTTGCAAATCTGGCCGCTAAAGGTAACCTAGAATCGGAGAAAGAGAATAAAACGTTTATTTGATGTTCTTGAGAAGATCGGTGAGTGGGATTCTTAGTCCGGCATCCCATTGGCGCGGGCCACTGTCCTCGCACGTTTCACGAGGGCCTCTTGGGACTTCGGATGGTAAGTGAGTCAAAATTACGCTGATATGACACGAACTGTAGACGGTAGAAACGAATTTACTATCCCGATGAAAAGCAAAGCGAGCAGCGGACAGCTTTCGGCACAGTCCAGCTACGAAATGCCTTGACTGTCGCTAGGTGGATCTGCGTTATCAACCGGCGTCGCCGTAGCGCTAGAATCTTGCTCCGCCTAGCGCTATCGCACCGCATGTGCTTATCATCTGCCAGTCATGCCTGGTCCTACAAACACAAACGCGGTGCGATAGCGCCAGCCGGAGCGACATTCTAGCGCTATATATGTATACGGCAGGGCTGGGCAAAGATACTTTGAAATTGTATCGCGATACGATACAAGATACTCAGGCAAGTAGTATTTGAGATACAAATGCAAGATAGCACACGCGTATTGTATCCGATACGATACATTCCAATTGTATGTTAAGATACTTCGATACATTCAGAAATTTGTTATTACATATCTGTATAGACCAGAACACAGCGAATTCCATGCGCATCGCCATATTTGCATCGCGCGTCGCGCCATCTATCGCACACGCGACGAAACAACATGCGCGGGCTGCCACGCCAGCAGACGCTACACAGAGCAAACGTGAAACTCCCGAAACTCAGCCCGACGGAAAGCGTGTTTCGCGTCTTTTCTAGCCTGGACATTTTCGCTGATTTTATTGGAACATCAAGAACATCTTGCTCATGCAAGTCCGCAATGTATACAGTACGTGCTGAGTGGGCTGCGGAAGCAACCTCGTCAGATACGTACGTACGCTGTTACATTTGTAAAGAAAACGTTCTCGCAGTAGTACGCGTGAATCGAAATTGCAGTGCAGCTCGCGAAAGAGTGAAACGATGTTTTGTGGCCCCATATTAGAAGTTGTCCACAAAGTTTTGTGAAAGCTCATCATTTCAGCATGCATCGCGTAATAATTAGTAGTTTCGCGGAACGTAATTTTTGTTTCACGAGCGCTCTTACAATAATGCGTCTCGCTCACAAAAGCGTGCTATCAGAGAGTATAACCTGCAGTATCGTTCAGCGATCCCTTTTGGAAGCTACCTGCGCGATTTTATTCTTGTAACGATGGTGCTTTACAAGCGAAACCGTGCTGCTCTTAGTTAAGCCGGTTAGCTACGCCTGCGACGTGAAGGACACTGGCGCGAGTACTGTTCACTTACGTGCCAATATATGTATTATGTGGAGCTGGGTGCCTCGTGCCCAAATAAATTTGGGTTGGGGACATCAAACACTAAAATGAAAACACGAAATTCTGGCCAGCTGTTGAGGAGCACCGTGCCATTTATTACCTTTTGAAGACGAAATCTCGAAGGCGTGGATGCCACCAAAAGCACTAAAGCTTAATACTACGTTGAAAGTGGCAAAGCATGCTGATTGCTTGTGCTTGAAAGCATTACCTTGCACTAGATTTTCGTCAAAGGAAACGCTCAAAGGTAGGAAGTGCACCCCCACACAAAGCTCGCGTCTGCCTTCAACCCAGCTGCGTGTCACGCAAATTACGTTCGCAAAATGAAATAGGTGGGCATCACACTGCAGAATACACGCAGTTAGTGTACTTACTCGCGCATTTTTCACTCGGCTCCTAGTTTTTCTGCTTGAATCACAGTTATCCACTCGCGGCGAAGCTGAAAACACCGCACCGGAACTATTTCCGTGGCGCGTCGTAATCGTCGCAGACAACGCTAATATCCTCTTGTTGGACAGCTTGTTTTGGCATCCAAAGACGACGCAGTAGTGCCCAGATCAGCTCTTATACACTGAAGCGGCGTGAACGGGTACTTTTTCGCACTTTAGGCCTCTGAACTGCAGCTTGCCCTGTTTACTTGGTGCAGCCCGCGCGCGCCTTGGCAGCCCCGTCAGCCCGGCGTCTGGGTGCGAGAGTATCCGCTCGGCTCGCCAGCAGCCTGGGTGCGAGACAGGCGTGCTCTGGTGTATATACGGTAATGTAGGACTTAACGCCGGGGCACAAAAATGTTCGCTTGAGAATTTATTAACTTCGACCAATTTTGTTTAATTTGAATGAAATGTCTGTTAGTACTTCAAAAGTTTTGTATTTCTTGCTCAAAGTATATCATTTATTCCGGAACAACTTATTGGGGTTGCTTTAGCTACGTCACATGACAGCTCTTTATACACTTCGCTGATAGCGGTTTTTGCTTGTCGCTTTTGTAATTGGGTGGAGCCGCTGCTCTGCTTGCCGACCAGCTAGCGGGTGCATGTAATCAGAAGAAGTTCAATAAGAAGCTTCCGCACATAGTTGCAAATACAGCTGTGGTGTTCTACCTTGCCCGTAAACGTATCACGGTTTCGCAATACCCGATCACCGGAGAAGTAACATCAGCAACAACGCTAGTAGCGACATTCTTTGCGACTCATCGTGTTTACGTAGAGGCCATAAAACTGCAGTGACTTTTATACTCTACATATCTGCTGGCGTAAAGCTTTCGTTAGCGACGTAGTCAGTAATGCGCTATCTTTTAACGATTTTTCTTGTTTGAGAGGACAACTGCAGCCCAGAAAACGTGTCACGTGTCAGACGTATTCTATAGTTGCACAAAGCGCCGCAGGACACCGTGGCGGGGCAGGTACGCGGCACAGGACAGTGGCAAAAGAGCCAAGTGTCATAGCGCTGACAAAACTAAAAAGAAAAAAAAAAGAGACCGTGAAAACAAAGCTCGTCTGGGCGTAGAAGTTCGCGCGTTTGTCTGTCGAAACGACGCGAGCGCCACCACATGACTCTGCTCCCTCAATAAGGACGCTCAGAGCTCATCGTCCGCCCTTGCTGGAAAACTCTGGCGGAAAGATAAAATACTGCCACTGTCTTCAGTTTTAATCTGGTTGCTTAGTGGGAGCAGTATCAGCTTGAGAAGCGGAGTTCAACCAACGTTTATTGTTTCGCACCGTGGGGTTGCGATCGCGGTATCTTGTATCGTAAGATACACGACACATTCTTCAATGTATCGGAAATACAGATACTGATACGCGTCTTGCCAGACGTATCGTGATACAGATACAAGATACCCAAAGAGTATCTAAGATAGTATCTAAGATACATGTATCTAAGATACGTGTATCTTCGATACTGCCCAGCACTGGCTATACGGTGACGCCGGCTGAAAGAACAGAGTCGCCTAGCGACAGTCAAGGCATGTCGGTGTTGGACTGTGCCGAAAGCTCCGCTTCCCGCTATTCGCGTTTTCTTCTCATCGCGATAGTACGTGCATTACTTAGACCTACATTTTCGCGTTTCAATCCGTGAGTACCGTATGTACGCGTGCGCGTGAACCGTAACGTTCTGTCATTTTCCCTAGAAAGCGGACAGGCCTGCAAGGCTCGTTCTTTTCATCGGCCACAGCACTGTCCCAATTCTCTATATATATACACACAGAGAGATCCGCACACGGGCTCGACGCACCTTGGGGAGGGCATGCCAGACAGGCCTAATCAGGTGAACCGGCACTTGACCACCGCTCGCGTAACGCAGGAGCTTTGCACGCACAGCGCTCTCCATTGTTCTCCATCGATCGTGCGTGCGTCGTCCTCAGGCCTCGCCGGTTGCCTCTCTCGATGTCGAAGAGCTCTGGGCGCTCAGAGACCACCGGCAACCGACGGCGAGCGAGGGCTCTGCTTGTTTCGGTGCGCTGTTCTAGACATAAGGAGCTGCTCTGTTGTTCTTACAGAGTAATAAACACCAGCAAAGACGCATCGGAAGAAGGACAAAAAAAAAATGCAGCATCCTTGTTTTCTCCCGCGCACCGGTCCTTGTTGTACTTGCAGCTGGGCGGCAACGACTCCGAACCAATTATGTGGACAGCGCCGCTCTTGCATTCCAGCGCGCACGCGCGCGTGTGCACTTGCTTGGCGTCTGCGTACATGCCAGTCGGTCTGTTAGTCCCGCGTTTGTCCCGCGTCACGGTCACCCGTCTTCCTTGCTTTCCTAGCTCTTCCTATCTGCAGCCAGGTTGGGGAAACACACGGTACATCAAAGCGAGGCTTGACAGAATTAAGTGTCAGTGTCAGGTTGTGAACTTCGCGGTCTCCGTTCTACATCTCAAAGAGACAAAGCAAAACGGAGACGCGGATATCGACCAGTCTGTGAAAACGTTGGAGCTTTGTTGCCTCGTTTATTTCTACGGTGTCGCGCTTCCTCACCTAATATAATGCCGATGGTTTCCTCGTCTGATTTCACCGTCTTGCGCTACACTGCAAATTCTGAGCCTCCTGGTAATTCCTTTCACTTTCTTTCGTACTATAACAGCAAAGGTCCCTTAATCGGGGCATCAGTGTTAAGCGGGTGTAGGTACAATTAATGAGTGCCAATCTCAGTGACAAAGCAAGGAATCATCATTTCGGGTACGCGGAGCCGTACGTCATGCTGTCAAGGGATCGTGTCGGTGTGCAGACATGAAACGCCAGTATGGGGCGTCCGGAAATAAAAACTATTTGCGAACGTCAAATCGGATCAACGCTTCGGAGTCTGGACATCATGTAAGCGTGCATCATCGCCACATTCATCATCATCATCATCATCATCATCATAATCATCATTCGCGTCATTTTGAGAACGTTGAAATCGATATGCGTGAGCAATCGCGGCGATATTGCTTACAACTTCATAAAGGCCACAGAAATCATTACTGAAGTGGCGGCAGCATTTGGTAAGTTTTTCTCAAAGAAAGCGTACATTAGTCGTGAGGGACAACATGGTAAGAACAAAGCGATAATCCTGACACAAGTCAAACCACCAACGGGTGGCAACGTCTTATAGTCCCAATAGGGAAATCAAACAAAGACGCTCAGGCTGCTTCACTTGTGCAGTGCAGATGATGATTTCGAGATCCTCTGCATAGACAAAGATTATGGTATGGCTTACAGTGCAGTTCATTGTTGAGTAAACCGCACCGACTTGTCCAGATAGGTTTTGTTAACACTGGACAAGTTCAGAGCGGCACTTCACGAGGAGACAATATAACGCTCAGCGATTGTCAGTATGCCTTTGCAAAATTTACGTAGGCATTTTCCTTCTCTTCCTTCAACCAAGATGAACAATGAGAACGTAGTGGCTGGCACTTACACTAGAAAGTTGTGAAATACAGTCACAGCATGTGGCTGCGCGCAGAGACAGCTGAGCTCCAGAACAGAACGAAAAGGATAATATAGTGGTGCATTCGTTTCTGTCTTCCCGTTCGCACACATTAGCTAACGTGGTTATAGAACGGTTTGTTTACTTTCCTGTTTCACGCGAGCGCTCGCACACGGCGGCCCTTTAACTCCAAGAATAACGAAAAAAAAAAAAAAAGCGCGACAGCGCTCTGACCTCTGACATATACGACTCGGCGAGAGGTTACAGTCTGTTGCTTTTGAAATGGTCCCGGTTCAGAAATTTTTTGCATGCGTCAGCGCTGGAAACGCGATGATGGTACCGCACGGCTGTTGCGCTTCGTTAACGAAAGATTCCCCAGCCTTGATTATAGAAACGACAGTGCTGCACGGCCACGTTAGCATTTTTCTTTTTTTTTTCTTTTTTTGGCACTACTATAAAACAATGTTCTTTTACTGTTAAGCGCGCAGGGCAGTTAGCTGTGTATTGCATTGTGTCTTTGGAGTGTTAGTTGTTCTCTCTTCTTTCTAAAGAGGGCAGTCGTTGCGATCCTCTCAGAGGCAATTCTCAGCCTGCCCCCTCTGTATTTCCTCTTTGTCCATGCATTCATGTATGTGTTAGTATCAAGTAACATGAAATGGATATTTGACAGCCAACCGTTTGTAGCACGATCCCACAAGAAAATACAAATCTTTTATAACCCTTCCACCACCCTGCGGGACTCCGCAGAACTCATTTGCACCAAATAACGTATGAATAATTGATCAATCCTAACCTTAACTGTGGTACCCCAATACGTTGTTGCGTTGTAGCGAAGAGTAAAATTGCCTAGACCAGTCATTATGTGATATTGAAGCTTTATCGTTCTGTCCGCGCTCTTAAGACAAAAATGATTGTTCCGCGTGAAATATTTCCGCTCGAAGGCACTCGCGCACACACCCACTTTTCTCTTCTTATTGCGTACAGATGATAGATCGATCACGTGGGGCATCAGAAGCACCAAGGAAAACACGTGGACTCTGCTATACGATGTAGACATGAAATGTGTGTTGATGATGATAGCGGACGGGCGGCGACAAGACGGAAGAAGCAGAAAGTTTGCTCGAGCCGTAGAATAAAAGATGGAGTGCTTGGTCTAGGGCTCGGGTCTTTATTACGCGACAATGTATATGCTCTGTCATTGCGGGAACTGCACAGATGCCGAAGGCAAGAAGAACAATCAGGATCCGACAAGGGCTATTGAACAACACGTCATGACACGTGAATAGTTACGCGATATGACCTCTAGCGAAGAGATTTTCTTTTTTTCTGTGAACTTACATAGACGATGTTACGTAAGACGCATGGGCGCCGCCACCTTGGGCTGTTAAACGAATGTTTCCTTATTTTTGTATATCGACGTGAACAAGGTCATGAAACGTCGAATGCACCAACCCAACCATTTTCATGCGTGTGTGTCTACCGTAGCACTGTTCGTTTAGTTAAAGATACAAAACGGGAATGCTACAGTCCAATATGGCGGCGCCGAAACCCATCCGTAAAATGAACCATAGGTTATACGCCGATAACGAGGACATGGCGAAATAGAAGTGCCGTACGGGTTGACAAGGCTTGCTTCTTTTACTTGTTCTTGTTTCAACCCGCCTGCATGCATCCGGACGTCGTTTTCACGCCCCCTCGTACCGTCTACATGTCCACGGGCGCCGTCTTTTTGAGTACTAATGCAATCGACGTAAAGGTCTTATGTTATGGCGTCACCGCATGGGCGGCAGTAAAGAAGCAAGACGGTTTCACTGCTCTCTGCTTGCTATGAGAAACGAATCGACAGATGCCTATTTCTCTCTCGCTCTCTCTCTCACGAATATCATTGTCATTTAGGATGACACACAGTTGTTATTCCATCGGATGCAAACCCTAATGCGAATCGAAAAACTTTCAAGGTTCGGGCCTGACGTTAAAGTAGGTCAAAAGGTGGCGCCGTCTTTCGCAATATGGAAGCGCGTGCTTTCAATGCACGACAAGCCTAGCGGGCTCACTTCACAATCAATCATGCTATAAGTATGCACACCTGCTTCAAAATACTTAAAACATGGGATCAATAAATACGAGAAACAGCTACAGAACAAAAAGCGCACGCGAGATAGATAGATAGATAGATAGATAGATAGATAGATAGATAGATAGATAGATAGATAGATAGATAGATAGATAGATAGATAGATAGATAGATAGATAGATAGATAGATAGATAGATAGATAGATAGATAGATAGATGCGTAGAGAGAGAGAGAGGGAGAGAGAGTGGAAAGGAGGGCTTTCGACGGAATGAAGACAAAAGACGACGTGTACATGTCACTTCTTTCTGTACCCCGCCCCGCAGCTGAGCCTCGCAGCAGACATCGACGATTTGTCCGCTCAACGCACGCCGATCTGCTTGGAGCCAATAACACCATGCCGCCCATAGCTCTTTCTTTTCGTAGAGCGGCAAATATGACAGCTGCTCTCGCTCCCACAGACGTAGCACATTTGCCCCTATCTGATGCAACCCGCTGATCACTGTGACACCGAGTTCCGCACATAGCGCGGTCTGCCGGTGTTAGACAAATGTCGGATCGCAGCCCGCGTTCCCTAAGCGTGTGTCGGGGTTGTTTGTTTTTCTCCTACGTACTGATAAGAAATGGCCGACATCAATATCGGACGTCAGTTCAGATACGATCTCGCGCCTTCTTTCGTGTCAAGGTCCAGGGATCGATTCCCGACTGAGCGTAAACCCGGACACGTATACGGACGCGTGGAGTGTGAGAGGAGGATCGTGATTCATCGAGCGCGATAATTTGATCGCTTCTGTTGGACGGCGTCTTTCGCGCAGCTGCTCCTGCGCCCGTCTCGCTACAAAGCCCGTGAAAGATCCGTCTCTCGCGCGACGTTGGCCGCGCAGTTACCGTACACGAGTCGTGTTAAACGCGACGCGCGCCCGTGTAGCGTAAAAATCGCGGAAAACAAAGCGCCGTTGTTGTGGAGAAAGATTACGGGTGCTGAACGAACGGTCGGCCGCCGCCTTCTAGGTCTGGCTGAGCGTCACTGATAAATTCCGCCCGAAAATCCCGCGAGGCACTTGTTTTCGCGGGCTGCCGACGCGTGCTCGTAATCTCTGAGCCGTGAAATGAACACGCGACGGTCCACGTCGTCCGTGGGTCCACCGGAAGCCTTCCATATTCGTGCGCGGCCTTGCGCCGGATGTGCGCCGCCGAGCACTCCCGCATCCCGATAAGGGAGAACGACATCCCCACTTCTCGCCACGTACTCCCTTCATTTACTCCCTCTATTACACGCTTGGAGAACGATGCCGTTTTAACACGCAACCATTTAAGAGACTACGCCGCGGGAGATCTTTACTTGTTCACCAAGTTGGGAGCAGAGCGCTGGCTCCGAAAGTGGCGGAGTCCTTTATTAGAGAGCTTTAAGATATTGCAGGCCCAAATATCTTTGTGAACCCAAAGCGTAACAGCGTGCTTGCGTTCTTTCGCGTTATTCGGGTTTGGGTTCTTTTGTAAGCCCGGCGCTTTACGTCATCTAACTTTGGGTTCACAAAACTTAAAGCTCCTTGAAATCCTTACCTAAGGACGTGAATACATTCCTCGAAATACCCGCCCCACGGGACAGCAACAGTATTGGCCTCGAGGAGTTACGGAGTCGCCCTCTATCGGACGGGCCTCGACTGCGTGCTAGGCAGGATACCGCCGGCGCGCTCCCCATAGGTTTTGCTGTCGGTGCTCTACAAAAACACCTCGCGGAAGCCCTCCAGGGCATTTCTGTAAGTACTTTCGAAATGAACTGTGTTCTTTACTGTCAAAATAATCATTTTCGACGAACTGAAAGCACAAGATAGTCTATAGTCGCTGTCTCTTTGCAGAAAACCGAGCACCCCCTTCACGCTGTCACCGCGTTGGAGACCCCTGAACCGGCTTCTTGCGTGAAAGGTAGTCACTCGCTGAGTGCAAACTATGTGAAATATCTCGTTAGGGTAGACTGCCTGTATAACCAAACGGAGCATAACAGAAAGAAGCCTCAAGCCAGCGATCGCACGGGTTCGCGACGACTGACGGTGCCTCTGCATGTATGAGCGTCTGCATGTATACGTTCGTACTGATGGTTTCGCTTTTGCTACGAGCGCGTTTTGGCACCGCGCTGTGAACTTTAGGCCGCAAAATATGCGAATTTGTGAGTAAAGAAACAACTACTGTTCCGCGGACGCTATCAGAGCAGTTCAAAAACAATTTCCTTACAACTGCGGCTTCGGTGCGCATGGCAACTTTGTGATCTGCCGTCCCGACGACTCAGTGTTTTTTTTTTTTTTTTCTTTTTCGGTCTAAATTCGGGTACGTTTCAATGTCATTTGACAAGTTGTCTCGCACTGCATATTGATCGGTCTTCTCAGCGTGCAAATGCCGCTGCTTCTGTTTCTTTATTCAGCGCATTCATTTCGTTTGGTGCTCACACAAAACGTGAGCAAATGCGACGCCTTTTTTTAATGCTCCTTAATTATCGTTCCGTTTGCATGCCAGTGAACTTGCCGCTCTCTATCATCAACAAATTCATAGACCAAAGCTTCACCACTTCGAGATTGCTGGTGGAAGGAGAACCAGTCTACGAGACCGAGCATGTAGTAGCATGCGACGCCTAGGAAAAGAAAGAAAATACAGCAACGTTTGCCGCACTTGTTCTGCAAACGTCGGCTGTGAACTAGGACCCACATGAACTTGACATAGCGGTGAATAAAATAGAAGGTATTGCAGCAACCAGCGACAGCAAAACAGGATAGTAATTATTTGGCGTGTACCCCAGCAATTTTGGCAGCAGTGTCGTGTCTAACGCCAACAGGGTGGCATCTTTCCCAGGTAAATAAATGAGGCTCCAAGAAAATACATGGGGTTGGCCGGTGGGCCGATCACAGAGGCAATGCAAAATTTATGTAGCTTATGAAGCAATGCATGCCTCATCAAATGGGAATGTTGCCCGTCGGCGTTCCACGTCGGCGGCGTCAACACGAGTGATGCAAGAAATAATCGCCACGTGATGGTGTCACCATATGACGTCATCATGACGTCACAGATCGCCAAAATATGTAGCGTCATTATGACGTCACATAATGTGACGTATTCACACGTCATGGTCGCTTTGCATTGCCTCCGTGATCGGTCACGGAGGCCGTGCAAAACCACGTTAAGCCCGAACCATATAGAGCGTTTTTGCCGGCGTTTTCTCGGCGTTTCGTACGCCGGCGTCCCTCGACGTCGACGCTACCGGTGACGGTGGCCGAAACGTCCACCTCTGGACGGTCCAGACATCACGGGCGCCAGCGTCGACGCCGGAAGCAGTTCGATGGACGCAGAACCAATCAGCGTGCGGCTGGCAGCGACTTCCGCTACGTAACAGCGTCGTCGGTGCTGCCAAAATGGCTGCCGCCCGCCTCGGATCTAATAAGTCGTCGCCGTGCACTGTGTGGCCCTTAAGTTCTCAACTGATGCTTGTATTTGACTTAGCTTGTTCCCTAGAAGCTTCGACAGCAAAGGGATCGTGATATCTTTGAAGTCTTTCCGAGTGCTGTACTCAAGTTCATCGGTAGGCTTAGCAGGAATGAGTGTATTGGCCGAATACGTGGCCTCAAAGATATACGGCAGCTTCAAGCTCAGAGGCCATATATTACAAGTTTGTGCTTCTTCTTAATGCCAATAGCTGGCGCTACAAGTCAAATAAAAAAAAAAATAGACTTTTCGGTGGCGTTGTGTCACTGTGACTCGTTTTCTGCACCACAGAACTCCTAATAAGACATAAAAGCTATAATCAGGAATATATCTTGTTGGTCCATTGACGGAAACTGTACACCGCTTTACGAGGTGTCAGATTCATTCCCTCTGGTCACACTGTGTGACGCTGAGCAAACGCTCTTCATATGGTTTGCCGCCCTCTCTGACGGCGTTGATGCGACGACGCCGAGGGACGCAACGCCAGGAAACGCCGGCAAAAACGCTCTATATGGTTCGGGCTTTAGGTGCAGAACGCTTTTGGAGGGGGGCGCGGGAGAATCAGTACATCGACTGACAAGAAGATGATGGCTTTCGCCTTCTAGTCATCTTTAACGAATGCATAAGGGACCCTGTGTGTTTTTTCATTCAACGTATCTAAACATTGACTTGCGCATCTGCAGCCGATTTTGTGGACGCCGAGCACGGGGCCGACGATCAAGAGGTCGCATTAGAGGGTTCTGAGGTGGCATCGCGCGTGGTAAAAGGTAGCGCTTTTACCATCCTGTGGCAGATAAGCATCATTCGCCGGCGGGAAGCGCGCGCGAGCCATCGTCTCAGTGCGCGCTGTCTGCTATTCACCGAACATCGCAGGCCCGACGCAGTAACAAAAGTCTTCGTCGCGGAAGTGCTTATTGCACTCAAGACTCGTAGCGGATGGCTACTTGCCGTTTCTTAGCTTTACAACCCATGCTTCACGCTGTTTCTTGTCCCGCGGTTACCAGTGCAGGCTGACACTGGGCTCCTTTGCGTTAGCGCAGCACTGCGGCACCGAGCGGTAGAGCCCCATGTTCGTCGCCTTCGGAGGCAGCCACTCTATTACAATGGTTTCAATTGAGTAGAAAATGAGAGAAAACTTCCGAATTGGAACAGACCGCAGCGTATGTGGGACTTGAAACTCGTTTTCAAAACACGCGGCAGTGCGCCACAAGCAGCCGACGCGGCCGCTGAGACCACGTGATCCTGCCAAGCACGTCACGCCGACGGTGGCGCCGGCGTTTCCAGTGGTGGGCCTCGAGGCCCTGGCCCGGAGATGGAGCCGTGGAACGAAGGAAATGTTGTTTCGATGAAGCTAAGGTGATAACAAGAGGAGGTAACTTAAACCACCCCGCGATTTCCGAGTTCGACTATTAAAAAGAAGATAAATTATTTTCACAAAATGTGCTATATTTAGGCATACCAGAAATAACAATAAATAAAGCTCACTCCGACTCATATTTGATCTCACTCCAGCTCATCTCGAGCGACTCAGACTCAGAATGATGCCGACTCGGCTCCGCTCGACTCATTCTGACTGATATACCCCCGCACACTTGTACTCCCCTCGATGCATTCATACTCGCACCCCAGAGGGAATCACCCTGACTCACTCAGGCTCGAGGGGTCGACGTTAATCCGCATGAATGAGTCGACTCACGAGTGAGTTTGCCAACAAATTTACAGAGGTACCGTCGGCGTCAAAAGTTTACAGAACACTAGGTAGGAGAAACCTTTGTATTTCCCGGCAATTTGTGACTATTCGGTTGAGATGCACAGTACGTGTTGTTAGCGCCTATTACAACAGGCCGTAAATCTAAATTCAAGTCTGCCTGTCGATGCAGAGGTAATGGTCTGCTTTTTCTTGCGTCTGGTGGTCTCTAACTTTTATTATATATTAATTTATTTAGAAATACTGCAATGCCGTTATGGGATTCTCGCAGGACGGGGTACATCGTTATGATACGAGTAGTATGGCAGAAAACAACAACAACAACAACAACAACAACAACAACAACAACAACAACAACAACAACAACAACAACAAAGGCATGTACAAAGACAATACAGATATCATAAAATAAGAAGGCGCATCGAGTGCAAGTACAATTGTAACAGAACCAAACAAAAGTAAATATTTACACAATATGAGACATAAACAAATTTAGGGAAGGCTGCAACACCACATCGACGCACCGCACTTGACGCTGGCTGTGTGTTTCAACCGAGAAAACAAGGGCCGGCCGGACGTATATACTGTACATTAGCGCTACATGTACAGAATGTAGAGACCGCTGCGGGAACATCAATCAAGCTGGACGCGTTTCGGGAAAACTTTCTATTCCGTATTTACCTCAGACATCTCTTTGTGCTTCCTCGCAACAGCGCGAACATCGCGAATGCGCCTGCGACCTCCGCTGAAGTCTGCAAGCGTGAAGCTGACCGACCATGAAACACCTCGTATTTTACTCACATACTTCCCATCAAAACGTTCCGGTTTTCCATCTTTCCTTGCTTTGTTTACTTTTCCCATGAAAGATGAGACATTGGTAGTTCTCGGCTGAACAAAAGTTCCGAATAAAACGGAATAACGCGTTCACACGTCCGAGCATTGTGTTTCACGGAATTCAATCATCCAGAACTTCCAACATCGCAGCAGCTTTCATCGCCGAAGCCCATTCAAACGGACATGTAAGAGAAGCCCTAAAACAGCACGAAACTACATAGGACTACTTCGAACCGCTGGTTTTGTTCATTTCGCCTTTAGTAAGGCTGCTAACGCGAAAATGAAGACGGAGTTTTGAAAAAAATACTTTGTTAGTCTAAGCTGACTGGAAGTTAGGTCTTTGTATAGCATTCGTTGAGCGGTACACCCAGCAAAAAAACTTTACGGGACGCGATACTTTGAAAAGAACAAGAAAGAAAAGAGAGAAACAACCACGCGCCAACACTATTGACACTGTCTGCCGTTTTCTATTGTGTCCGTGTCTCTCATTTCACGTTCCTTTATTCCATGCATATAATGAATAAACTAGCCAAACAACGTATCGTGCTGAACATTTTTCAGCCGATGAGCAAGCCGTACACGAGTGAAACCGCTGCGTTTTTTAAAGCAGCGACGCTGTTCAGCAAATCGTTTCTTGTTCACCCCGTACCAAAAAAAAAAAAAAGTATCATCATCATCGTAAATGGGTATGTGCCACAGAAATTGGGTAAATCCCACTACTCACCACTGGTCCACTAAAAATGGAGAAGGCAACAGTCAGCCCAACAAATGGCTGCGAAGCGACGGCGGGGAGCCGAAGACCCCGAGTATGTAAAAGGAGAGAATACTAGCTAACGGGAAAGGCAACGGCGGCTGCGAGAAGACCCCGAAACGATGGAAGGGCCACGCCAACGACGACGTGCCCGTAGATCTATGAGAGGTGCGAACGCTTGGTTTCGGCGTGAGATTCCGTCTCTGGAGTTTGGACATCCGTGTCGTGTCTGTGACCGTCTGTAGTTTAACTCGAACCCCCCTGCACCGAGAATCAACGTAGAAACAACCTAGCATCAGCTAGCTAAAGCCTAGCTGAGACCTAGAAGCAACCTATAGAAACATCCTGCGTCACCTAGCTAAAGCCTAGAAACAACCTATAGTAGCAACCATATTAGCCTCCAGAATCGTCCAGTTTCTCTGTTGCGCGGTATTGTGCAGGCTTCGCCTGACTTTTTCCTTGAGCAATCAACGGTATCTTGGTTGTTGGCTAGTTTAATTACACTCAACATGGCTAAGAGGAACGGTGAGAATTAGGGAGAATTGGACTGGCCTCCATCACTTGTCACTAGACTGTCCTATAAAATTTTGGCGCGTAAGCGCGCGCAGGCACGATGTTCCGAGCCATTAGAGCCGCGCGAACATGTACTCCATCCCAAAACACCAAGAAAGAAAGATAATTATTCAAGTTTCCTTTCAACTCCAGGGCACATGGGCAGGTGTTTTTATAAGCGCGATACTAGTAATCCATTATTTTTGACAGCTCTAAATATTGGGCGCGAGAAAAAAAGGGGCAAGGATTTAGGACTATGCACGTGAAGGAAACATTTCTTTTTTGCGCACTCAGATCGTTAATGACGTAGAATGAAAGAAACAAGTTTTTTCGATGCCCGCAGCGCCAGTAGCCGGGACCTTTCAGATGTAAGGCCGCCGGTGTGCTGGAATCACTTCTTCATTTTTGCTTCGCTGAGAATTCGGCTCGAAAATATGGTCTCCACTTTTCATTCGTTCGCCGTTTCTGTAGCAAATTGCCGTTGAAAACCGGTGCTGCCACACTATGTGCAGTAGCTCGGAATTGAAGAGCGCTGAAAACGGAACAAAAAAAAAAAAAAAGAAATGTGGTGGCAGGACGAGGCGCTGCAGGTCTTGTCTCTTTTTCAGCGCTGTCTGATATTCGCTGACGTACCAAATATAGCTCACCGACGTCATAGCGTGTCATAACTAACTCCGTCATAACGCGTCGTCTATATTTCTTAACCTGATAACTAGCGACTACAGATTTTCGGGGCTGGGTGTTTATTTGCAATAAATGACTACATAGCGCTTGGAAAGACGGGACATGAAAGGCGGCAGGACGTGCGCTAATGTTCGACTGACCGTTTATTTCAGAGAGCTAGGTATTTATACTGACACCATGAAATTGCAGCGAAACATCAAAGCCATCATGAATGCGCAGAAAATATCAACACACCCGCAAACCAGCATTTTCAAGATAGGCAGCTTCCCTTTTGCTTATCAGGAAAATGCTGGTTTGCGGGTGTGTTGATATTTTCTGCGCATTCATGATGGCTTTGATGTTTCCCTGCATATTCATGGTGTCAGTATAAATATCTAGCTCTCTGAAATAAAAGGTCAGTTGAACATTAGCGCACGTCCTGTCGCCTTGCTGCGTATTCATAATGGCTTTGATGTGCCCTTGCGCATTCATGGTGTCACTCTAAGTACCTGGCTCTCAGATAAAATTCAATCAATAGCGCACGTCCTGCCGTCTTTCATGCCCCGTCTTTCAAGCACTGTGGCGTCATCTATGCTAATTAACGGCTTCTGACGTGGAATTTTAAGTGGCCCATATGTCCTCGTCCGCGTTTCGATGAATGCACACACGCGGCGACGTTTGTACACACATAGGTATCCTTCAAGAGCTAAAACACGAAGCTCGTTAACATTGACAGAGCTTTCAAGCTATATTCTTAATAACGTCCCGGATAAAATGGTATATCTATAGCCAGGAAAGCAATCGAATGAGGTCTAGTTTCTTGGCAGTCGCACTTTACGCAGGACATGATTAAAACACCTCAGTTGCTGCCATCGACTTTTAAGCTTACAGTGGAAGGAAAAGTATTAACAGTGTATTCTCAGGTTATCAATGCCACTGAGAGTAGGAAGGGGGGGGGGGGGACAGCATGGTTATACACAAAGAACTGGGCTATCGGAGGAAATTTTGACAAAAAAATAAGATAACCGTGATATTATTGCCGCGAGGCCGCCCAGCCAACCAGCCCCCCCCCCCCCTCTCCCCCACCTCCTTTTGGCCACCTAGCGATAATTGCGAGACCTACGAGACAACGATAACTACGAGACCGCACATGGGTGCACCACCGACACTGTAGCTCTGTAGCCCGCCCCTCATAACTTGATTTCAACCCGCTAAGCGTTACCACTCGCGACTGTACATACAGTCACGCGTATAAGGAGCTTGGAGACATTGGCCTAACCAGGGAAAGATTGGTTCAGGGAGTTAACCCCCCTCATCTCCCTCCCCGAAATATTTGCGTTGTGCATGTACAACACGCACAAACATACATAAAATGACCCCCCCCCCCTTCCGCCTAAAGAACTTTCTGGCTACGCTCCTGCTTGCTGGAGACTTCCCTCACATATAACAAGTGTCCTCGTGGAAACTTATGTGAACGACATTAAAATTCGGAGAGCGGCGCTCAAGTGCCTCAACAAAACTGAGGACTTGTCTTCATCAAAACAACAACTGGTGGTGAAAATTTTGGCTTCATCAACATTCCTAGCTCGAACGACTTCTCATGACTTCAAGCTTCCGTCTTCCTCTGAACTCCTGTGGTGTCTGAATTTCAACCGGTCTAACGTCATCCAGTTAGTCTAGTGTTATGTGTAAAGAACGCTCGAACTTGTTTATATTACGTTGAGTGTGCGTCTTGAAGTGTGGCCTTAATTGTGCTTGTGTTCAATTGCGTTCAAAATCTCTTATAAGTCACTTTTTTTTGCATTCAGTCATTCCAGCGCCACAGCAGGGAAAACTTAATAATCCCGCGACAGTTTTATGCAAAATACACTCACGAAATAAATATTCAGAGGAGCACAGCTTCCAACCTCTCATCCATTCGTTAGCAGGCGTCTACTGCATACTAAAAACCTCTCTGTATTATATAGCGTAAAATCCACACCCTACTTAGTACTCACAAGATTCGCTTGGCGGCGTCACTCGCGCTGTCTAGACGGCTTCCTCTCGTGTGGTTTGTGTGAACCACTCAATTAGCGACTAAACTCCGCAATGAGCAAAGGAATTCCCCAAAGGAGTTAACGGTGCACTCCATGCTTTGCGCTAAGCCTAACGTGAAGCTCGCGCTTCGCTGAGGGATTTAGGCGCCTCCATAGTTATCCGCACAATCCACTCATTACTTTTTTTTTCTTTATTGTGTTCTCTCATGCGTGATGTCCAGTTAAATGTTCAGCTGAACACTGAGCGGAGGAGTCACTCTGCGAGTCGCCTGTACACTAACGTGAAGCTGCTAGCTCGCTCGTAAGACTCGCTACGTATACCTTTTGCGCTATACGAAATCTCTGTCATTCTGACAGGTACGTGTAAGTTGGCCCGCCACGGTGGTCTAGTGGTTATAGTGCTCTACGGATGACCCGAAGGTCGCGGGATCGAGTCCCGGCCGCGGCGGCCGCATTTGGAGATGGCGAAATGCTATAGAGGCCCGTGTACTTAGATTTAAGTGCACGTTAAACACCAGATGGTCAAAATTTCCAGAGCCCTCCACTACGGCGTCCCTGATAATCATGGCGTGGTTTTGGGAAGTAAAACTCCAACAATTATTATATATTATTACGTGTTAGTTGGAAAAAGAAATCAGGCTGAACCGAGTGAGCTCTTCTATATATATGATAGAGTATCATTGGATTTAGACAGAATAAAGACAATGTCACAGTTATTAACAGAAAACAGCCTACGTTAGCCGACGTTAGCGAGTAATTGATGTATCATTAGCCAACATGGAAATTGTGGTAACATTATAGCCGATATTTAATTACCAATAGTAAGCCATCACTAGCAATCATTTAGACAATACTGGCAAGCATTCGCCTTTATTTAGTCAACACTAGCCAGCATTACTGTGCGCTAACCAATTCTCGCAGTATTCGAGTAAATACGGTGGGCTAAGACAAATCGCGATGTGGCGGGTGGAAGTGGGTACGATTTACTAAGATATGATCTGGTGTATAAACATACCCAGAGTCTCTAGAGGAGCTGCTAATACGCCTCGACTATTTGGGACCTTGTCTAACGTAAAGCTAATAGCCTGCTGGCAGGATCTAGCTCGTGTATTCACTCGCGTTATCAGCTCGTCCATTCATGTATTTTGTCTGCGCTCCCCGAGAGGGTGCCCGAACAAAAGAAAAAGGTTCAGCTCTGAGCAAAAGAGTCCCCCGAGGCGCGCACTCTGCCGAGCGAGCGGTGCTTGATTGAAAACCCGTGCATCCGAGGCTTTTCCTACGCGTAGACAGCCCGATAGGAGTGGTCCCCCTGCGCTCTGGTTTCACCCCCAATCGCATCGTGCCGTAGGAGAAGCGTGCTTGCGGGATGAAAAAAAAATCTAGCGCGGCGTTCGTCTCCTCCCCTTACGACTTTTACGGGGGCAGCGTGAGTTTGTTTGGCAGCCAAATGGCGCGAGCATGTCGGCATGCTAATGAGCTGCAAACAAAGGCGCGCTCGACCGTAGATAGGGACGGGAACCTTTCGCGGGGAACACACAGCGCGCGATTCTTCAGTCGAGCGCGAGGAATGTCCAACGAATGGAGCGTGCACCGAGATAGACGCGCCTGGTTAAAAAAAAAGTGTTATGAAATAAAAGTCGACCAACGGGTCGCCGGGTCCGGGATTGAATAGAAATTCGGGGGCGAGCGTCGTTTGCGAAGAGAATGCGGCGACGCGACCTTTTCATGACCACGTTTTCTTCTAGACTGTTTGAACTGCCTCAACGGCTGCCCCTTCCCTCTTCCCTTCCTCGCAACGACAGTTCACAAATCTCTCTACCCTGTTTGAGCTTAATCTTTTATCGTTCTCATTTTTTTTTTTTTTTTTTTTGCGGCTTGGTTGAACTGTTGCTTGGCGGGAATTACATTGTGTTCCCACTATAGGAACGCGCGTGGTTATTACCGTCTCGGTTTTCTTCTTTCGCCTTCCGCATCTAGGAAAGAAAGAAAGCTAACGATTATTTATCTTCTTGCTTCTTGTTTCTGTACGCGTTTTTGCACTCGCAATGCCGACGTTTACGAGTTTTAAACACCACGTAACAGCGGCGTCGTTCTTTCGACTCCCCTCATTACTTTCTCTGCAGTACAGTGAGAAGAGTTTAAAAAGTTGTCTTTAAAAACATTCATGAGCCATTCAACTCTGAGAGGGTGGAAGAACAGCAAGGCTGTGTAGAAGACGGATTTCTTTATTAACTGCCAAGATGTTATTGGTCGAGCCTTTCATGTCCGGGATCCGTAGTAACGCTTGCGGGCATCATAAAAGGGTGTGCGTCACAGACATGGGTTAAATCCCACTACTCACCACTGGTCCGCTAAAAATGAAGGCAGCAATCAGCCCAACAAACGGGTATGTGCCACAGAAACCTGCGTGGCCTATGAGAAAAGTGTCGTAATCATAAACGCGTATGTGTCGCAGAAATTCGGTAAATCCCACTGCACACAACTTCCACTGAAAAGGAAGAGTGCAACGGTTCGCCCAACAAATGGCGTGCGCGTTACCATAGTCACACCACTGTCACGTGATACTTCGTGTTTATAAAAGGAGGTGGCCATACTACCAGCTCGAAGCTTTACAAAGGATGTTTAATAAAGAGCAGTGATACAACATATCTGAAAGACTTGCAAAACATAGCCTGACGGTGGGAACGCCATCCGCATCGCTGTTTTATCGGTGTCCGCGAAGCGCAGCTGGTTGAATTTTTTACACATGCCTATGTATTTATTTACTTATTTGTAGTTATTTAAATTACTTTTCTGTTTATTTACTTACTTACTTTCTTTTGTTTGTTTTCAGTGGAACAGTGGTGAGTAGCGGGATTTGGCCCATTTCTGTGGCACATACCAGTTCACGATGGTGATAGTTTTTTGCCTACATAGAACCGTCGCGTTTTCCTTTCGCCAAGCCGTACCAAGCTTCGCTTTAAATAAGAGCAGCGCTGCCATGCCTGTGCAGCGCTGCTCCGCTGTTCATGAACATGACGCAACTCCAATGAATTGCAAGGCAAGCTTGAAGCAAACTTTCGATTCGGTCTTCCGGCTGGAAAGCGTACGCAGACGCTGAAAACACGGCGAATGCCAGCACCGCACACACTGCACACGCAACACAGCGCATAGTAGGAGCGATAACGTATACAGTAAACTGTGCGTGAGTGATTTAAGCACACCATGCGGCGATAAGAGCTGTGCGACTGAGGCCTACGCGGAGGTGCAGTGAATATAACGTCAGCCGTGTCTAATAGCGCCGTGCAATGAAAGAGAATAAACTGGCACGGCGGATGTACGAACAAATTGTATAGAAAATTAATGAACGCGTCAGCGGCAGAGACGAGCTGCACAAAATCCTTCGTTTGGGTCTCCATCGCAACACAGCTTTGTTTTACGCAGTTATCCGGGCATCACCAAAGACTTATAAGGATCAGTAATTTTTTTTTATCGTCTAGTTCAATTACGTGACGGCGTCCCGAGGACTCCTGTATAATGAGCGGAGTTCAGCGATTCCTGTTCAGGGGGAATAATTATATTTTTATTTGTTAATTAACCTGCTGAGATTATTACGAACGTTTTTTTTTTCTTTCTTCACTCACTTAGTGAAGCGGAAGATTAAAAATGAAGACACCCCAGTTTTGTTGCCATATTTGGGGCTAACGCAAGACACGACGCGTTAAAAGAAAAGGAAGATCGTGGCGAGAACCGCAAAAACACATTAAAAAAAAAAAGTCAGAGCGCTGTTAACAGGCTTTGGCGACGTCGATGAATGAGTGCTAACCGAATGAATCTTCATTAGTTGTGTCGAAAGCTGAAGATAATGACACAACCCGTGCATTAGCGTCGAAAAAATATGCAGCCGTGAAAAGTTTGCTTCCATTTTCGGGGAAAGAAAAACTGCGTGGCACTGAGGCATGTAGGGCCAGCGCAACTTGATGAAAGTCCTTCAATGTATCCGTGATAAATCGGAACCAAGATACGTACATACTCGAACGTAATAACACACGTCGATATAAGAAAAAAGTTCCACGCCGTGAGAACCATTGGACAGCGAAGCTGTCGCTCATTTCCGTCGGGGGTTGCATTTTCTGTCTTCTTTCGCAAGTATTTGCTAATGATTTTCCTAGTTATATCATTGTTCCTTCATTACTCTATGCAAAGATAGGTGGTGCAAGCCGACGGTTCTGGAGGGCGTGGGTTGTCCTGGATTGTCCCCCTGTTATTAGGCTTAAATGGGAAATCCGGGGATTTTTCGATATTCACCGATTTAAATTAAACTTTCAACATATGTTCTCTTCGGTACCCTGATAACATGTGCCAAATCATACAACCGTAAGTCATTTAGTTTTTTAGAAAACGAATTTTGAGTTTGGTAGCCAATTCTGGAATCACGCCTTTAAATGCGGGCCACCCTGTGTATGTGACGCATTGTTTCTACCCCCCTCTAGACGGACGCTGCGCGCGCTTTCGTCTTCGAGGCGACGACAACGCTAG
Source organism: Rhipicephalus sanguineus (assembly GCF_013339695.2). Taxonomy (NCBI): domain Eukaryota; kingdom Metazoa; phylum Arthropoda; class Arachnida; order Ixodida; family Ixodidae; genus Rhipicephalus; species Rhipicephalus sanguineus. The sequence continues at coordinate 46,483,215 of NC_051177.1, forward strand.
CACAGCTGTTGCTTTTTGTTAGCTGCATATAGCCTGTAGTAAAAAAAATTACAGCATATCCACGGGTGAATGATGAAGAGCTTGGGCGAAGCTCCTGAAGCAATCATGGTTACACCGTGAAATTTTTCTGTGGTTTCGTCCAGCAGTAATCAAAGCGATACGCCGCTTTGACTATTTCTCCTTTTCTTCTTCTTTTTTATTTTTTATTTATTTTTATTATTTTATTATTTTTATTTGTATTTTTTCTATCTATGGGACAGCGCCATCTAGTATATCGTCACCCAACTGCAGTTTGCATGCATCTCTATGGGACAGCGCCATCTATTGAACGATACGGGAGACGCGACGGCGGGGACACGCCGGATGGAGCGACGACCGACCAGTTGATGCTATAAGGAGCTCCGCTCCTAAAACGATGGGTGGAGGCAGGTGTTGTGTTGAAGGTTGCAAGAACAAAGCGAACACGGGTGTGTGTTATCGCTCGTTTCCCTCCGACAGCGCTCTTCGGGAGAAGTGGCTTTGTGCGGTTCGGTGCGTCAACTGGTCCCCCGGTAAAAACGCTCGTGTGTGCTCCGATCCAGTGTTGTACGGAACGGCGTTCCAAGGAACGACGTTCCAGGAACTAGTTCCTTTTTAGAGGAACGAAGGAACGCCACCGTTCCATTGAGGATCGGTGGAACTGTAACGGTAACTCGTTACGTTTACGTAGGAACGGTAGAGGGAACGGCGTTTCTTCTGTAAACGTTCCTCGGCATTTAACAGGCTCACGAACCCAGCACGTCGTGCAGAACAGAGCGGATGGGCGACCGCGTGAGGTGCAGGTAAAGACCGACCACGTGCGGTAGGGACAGCGGATTTTTTTTCTTTTTGCCTGAGCCAATGTGATTGCAATGTAGACACACCTTGCAGAACATTTACTTGACATTCGAGAATCATCGAACCCCATTGTAAGGCCGCTGACAGGAAACGACGCGTTATATTTTTTTACCCCGGTGACTTTTTAGTTCGGCCATCTCGCAAGTAGTTTTTTGCGCGTGTGCGTCTGCGTGTGTGCGTGTGCGTGTGGCTGCGTATTCGTGCGGTTCAGCTACGCGTCCCCGTGCGTTGTCGGCATAAGGAAAAGTGGGAGAGCCGACTTATGGCGCCTGCGCGTGGTTTCGCGGAGTCATCGAACGGCGCGAATCGCTGTCGCGAATCTGGTGTTTGACGCGCATGCGCCAGATGAACCAATCACAACACTAGAGGCCGTAGAAAGTGAGTGAAGCACCAACGTGCTAACCACCGAAATCCTGCGTGCTGCGTGACGGCCTGCCACAGCGCATGAATGGTATTGGGCACCAACGTAACGGCGCCGAAGTTACACTTTTGTTCTATCCCTTGTGAGTGAACGCCTTACCGCGTGCAGCGTACGCTTCCGACGTTTTATTGGTTTTATTTTCGCGCGCTCGCCGACTGCGAAGCTTCGGCCCAATTCCTGGGAATGTTTTTCTCGTCGCGTGGTATTTAGTGGCTGGCTCGATCGTCTCTTTAACAAATCGTGCATGCGCAGCCAGCAGCTATAGGCAAATCTGTCTTTTTACACCCGGTTGCGTGGGTGGCGGGGAAGAGGACCGAAACGCAGTGGACGAGGGCGCCGCAGTGGCGCCTGTCGGTGCTTTCGGTGGTTGCGCATGGGCAGGAATACCTCCAACATGCGAGTTATCTCGGCGGATATTGGTCTATAATCTTTATTATAGTTCAGTTCGTCAGCCGCCGCACCGATAATGTCTGTCATGCAATAAACGATACGCGTAATACATTAAGAGCTGCATTCTTGTTGCACCCGCTGAGCCTGCCCTCGCCCTATACCGTGGTTGACTTTGTTCCTATTTGTGTACAACACGGCAGTACCCTCAAGCGCTTGATAGTACGGCTTTTCAACATTGGCAACGAAGTGCTGACGAGAAAACAGGTTCATCTGTCGGATACGAACATCGAGATGCTACTCTTGCTGAGTGCGAACAAGGCACTTTACTAAGTTGCGAATACGTATCCTGGACATTATTTTCTACTTACATTGCAATATCGAATCAGCACTCGTGAAGTGTCTATGTATTGTTCCTTTCGATACGGTTTCCTGTGCAAGAAACTTATGGAAATTTCTATTAGAATATCTGAAGCGCAGTATTCTGAGTGCATTTGAAGAGCGACGTGGAAAGTGCCACATGTGTTGCACTTGTAATCGTCGAGTTCGAAAGTTGCAGTAAGATATGTCTGTATTACAGCCGGTGGTCTATAAAAAGTTCGCCTAGGAGGTTTCTTTAGTTTCCTTTTATCTACATATAACCTGGTGCTGGCGATGTCAAACTTGTAAAACTTATGTAGCTCGATGTGACCTTTAAATTGCTCACTTTATTTCGCCTCAGGATTATCTGGCAGTGACGGTACTGTAATTTGAATAAAAATTCTAATGTAACGCTAATGTAACGACACGTTCCAAATTTCGAAATGTAACTGGAACGAGTTCCTTTCTCATTAGAGGAACTTGTAACGGGAACTCGCTCCAATATTTGGAAGGAACGAGGAACGAGCTTTCGTTCCTGTTTTAGAGGAACGTGTACAACACTGCTCCGATCACTTCACACAGGAGAGCTATAAGTGCAGCGTGCTCTTGATGGAAGAATTCGGGCTCGCCAAACCAAACTATCGCAAAAGATTGAAGGAAGATGTCGTGCCGACGGTCTGCTGGTCCTCCATACCCTGTCCCCATCAGAGCGAGCGTACAACGACGTGTCCTCACCTTCTCCTCCTCCCAGCGAGCCTCACTCTCTCGCCACTCTTAACAAGGCGCAGCCCTTTCCCCCTTTCCGCCGAACTTCACTCTCGCCCCTCAGGTCACGTGATTAGCGGGCGCCAACGCCCGCACAGGGTACAGCTTCTCTGCAAAATAATGCCGCGGCAAGCGAAAGCGCGCGCTTCGTAGAAACTGCTCGAAAAGTGTTCTGTCGTAAAGACAACTGCAAAAGCATCTCGTAAGCTGTGAAAATAAGAACAAAAAGAAAAAAAAAACTAGAGTACAAAAATAAATAAACCGACGTTCGCAACACCAGTGCGCAGTAATTTTATTACCGAAGAGTACTGCAAGTAATCGTTTATAGTTGTTTTGGCTGCTCGCGAAGTCAGAAGAAGCGTTTCAACTCGACAACAGCGGAACTAAACTAGTTACGGGTACTGCAGCTAGAAAACGAGGTTTGCTTTCGCGCGTTTTGCAGCTTGACTTATGGCGCGGGCACAGATTTCTGCGCGCGCCTTCTCTGAACGCAGAGGGACATAGTTTTTTTCTTATTTTTTTTGCTTCCTTCAGTGAAGAGAAAAAAAGAAACTGGCTGCCGCTTTCGGTCCACGCGCGGGACTAGAGAGAGAGAGAAAGAGAGAGAGACAAGGAATACAAGAAAGGCAGGGAGTCCCCTTTACGAACGCCTGTGATCAACACCTAGGTGTTATTGCTGTGATACACTGCACTGCGCCTGTTTTTGTGAAATGTGTGCACATATGGTTTGTCTCTAACTAACTACACACGCTTGCTTTGCGATAATACCGTGCAGCGCGATGGAGGTCAGAACTGCGTGTCGCCCGAACAGCGTCGCCCAGCAACACTGCGGGACTGTTCCTTCCGGACTGCTCCACTTCGCTGCGGTATAAATTGCAGCCCTTGTTGGATGACTCATTGGGCGCTCGGCAAACCGGACACTTACTCTATCGCTATTTCTAGAAATGCTGCTACTCACTATCACTCCTCTATGGGGATAGCGTTGCGACCAGCGGAGTCTGCCTGGTATGTTTGGCCAGTAATCGCTTTGCCTCTACAACTCTTTTTCTACTACTACTACTACTACTACTACTACTACTACTACTACTACTACTACTGCTACTACTTCTACAGCCAAAAAAACACTCCATAGGTAACATGAAAAAGACGCCAGAATAATAATAATAGTAGTGGTGGTGGTTGGAGTAGTAGTAGTAGTAGTAGTAGTAGTGGTAGTAGTAGTAGTAGTAGTAGTAGTTAGTAGTACCAAGAGGTGGCCAAGTGGGTGCAACACGTAACTGCCTTTCACTCGAGACAACGGGACGCCACGGCTATGAAGGAATGCGTATCGAATGTAGTCAACTTAATTTCCACAACTTCGTAACGTGTGTCATGGCACGAGTGCCATGTAGATTTCTCCCAGTTCGCATCGAATGCGGCCGGCATCGAAACCGCGACCTTCGCAATCTGCGGCAAACGCCCGTATCCACTTGGGTTGCCACAGTATGGATGGCTTGCACTGACGTCACTAAACCAATGTCTTGGAGCCCCAACATGGGGGGACGCGACGTTTGCGACGTCACATTAATGTTATCAAAACATAACAGCAGGTTCTCTCGTTATTTACGCGCAGATGTGAGCCACGTCGCTATCGCATTGAAGCAGATTAACCGCAACTTGTTTGTCATCAAAGCCGTCATCATGGAGTGCCAGCACGTTCGGAAGCTGCGTCCATCACGTCACGTGCAAGCCGGCGGAATGGCCGCCTTGAAGTCTGTGCGCGTGCTTCCGTTCCTGCCCGCCTTGTCTTCTACACGGATACGCCGATGATCGCGAATCACCAGACACTGGGCTTTCCACACATCTGTCCATGGGGCCGTGACTCCGGACAGTCTCCGGTATCCAGCACACTGCATGACATTTGCGAAAGTACGAGAGGGAGTGCACATGCGCCAGGCGCGGATGCTGGGGCGAAAGGGGGTGGCGTTGTTGAAGCGTGGCGGTGTACAGTCAAGGCCGCCCGCGAGCTAGGATCCCTTTGTGCTCGCGAGCACCAGAGCGGAAGCCGTGCCAGTGGCGGTCGCCCACCACCACGGGCGGCTTTTGTGCGGCCGCCGCTATCTTCTTCGCGACGGCTCACGCTCGCCGACTAGCGGAAGCTCGACAACCGAGGAGAACGAAAGGGGGTGAAAGAAAAAGAAAGAAAAGCCGAGCGAAAGAAGCGGGTTAGGGGGTGGAAGGGGGAATCCTAAAGCCATTGTGCCCTGCAAATCACTCACGTGACGGGAGAAAATGGACGACCCGAGAAAAAAGAAGAGGAAGAAAAAAAAGAAACACGTCCCCGCGTCGAGGTCTAACGGTCAACAAGGAGGCAGGCTAACGCGTATATCGAGATGGAGGCAACAAAGCAACTATGTAGGCAGACAACGAAGACAGACCTTCGGCGTGCCTTCGCCCTCCTTCCGTTTGCCTAATACATTTGCAGGCACATCGCACAAAGCCTATACGAAGGAAGGAGAACAGCGTGGCGTTGGGGACTGCGCGAAGTGACGCGGTCCACGTGAACAGGAATGGAGGACAAACAATCGGGCACGTTTTTGGACGCGAGCTTCTCTCTCTGTCGCTCAATTATTGTTTTTCTGCTCGCGTTTATAAGAAGGCAACGCGATTAGGACGGCCACACAACTTTCCGCGAATCGTTAAATCAATAGACCGAGCGCCGGAAAAAGGCGAGGCGAAGGCGGTCACGGCTGTAAGTGAAAGTTTGAAAACTCTCCCGCTGTCTGTCCGGAAACCGATCGATGCATCCATCCTTCTCGAAACCCATTTATTATTTTTTTTTCTCGCTAAAGCAAAGGAAGAGAGCCAAGGGGAGAGTGGCAGTGAAGAAAGCAAACACCGCGCTCTTTGTCATCGCGGTCAGACAAGTTTATGAGCCTGGGAAATGATTAGTGGCTTCGGTTCGCGAGAGACGTTATAGCTTTTTTATCGACGCACAGCGTACAGCTTTCGCGGCGTTTTATTTTTTATTTTTTTGGTCTTCTAGGAAGCATTGTTCTGCGGAGAATGGTCAGCGAGGGATGTGTTACCTTGATATATAGTTGCGTGATCAGTAGTTCCGGAAGCAAAGAATGAGACAGGAATCGCATATGCACAATCACGTTAAAAGGGATTTTTTTTTTTCTGTATTGTACGAGATCAATGTTTGCGCAAATCCAAAGCAAAGGAAATTCGATATACTATTCCGTGAAATGTTGCCGGCGATGAGCGAACAAAGTGCAAATCTAGGATTCTTGGCGTGCGTTCAAACTTGATACTATTTGAAGGTTCTTGAAACATATTGTTTAGGGAAAGACGTTACATTATACTGCCTGTGCAATCTGTAAGAACAATGTATATCCAGCCAAAAATGAAGCCGCATGTATTAGAGCAGGCGACCGGCCAACGACGATCAGCAATTGACGAAAGAAAATTGTTGTGAATTCATGCCGAACGTCACGGCTGCAGTTGGCGGCTACCTGAATTAGGGACACTTGATGTCGCTTATGTGGCAGCACTACACCTGTACAACGCGCATGCCTCGAACGCAAGCATGAAATGCAGGCGCCCGTATCGATGTATACTGCTCGCGATTCGCCGGTCGCATTGACTATATAATAAGATATCCGATACAATGATCGGCTGGCATGCGCGCTTATGGACGGTCTTCGCATAAGAGCACTTCTTGGATGACAGAACGCGATCCGTGTGGGCGTGTGTAAGATCTCGCGTGTCAGGTTCGTCGTCCCCATTTCATTCAAGAAATCGCTTTCTTCGAGTCGACTGCCCGATCAGGAACGCTATCGTAATTATATGAACGCGTTGCGTGACTTCCTGCTGCAAAGAGATCGAGCTGGTCTCTTAGCACGTTATGTAAATACCGGGCCGCTATAAAGTGCTTCCCTTGTTGCTTGCAGTTTCTGCTGCCGTGGGCTTCGAATTGTGCTTGGGATACTGCAAATACCTGCGGCATTCAAACTGAAATTAAGCTCTTACGCATTGTTGTGTTAGAAGCATAACTTCAGCGTTAATGTAACACTACTTTCGGAAAAATAGTCACGCCTGCCGACTTTCATAGCTGAGGGGAATGGATCAGTCCGTTTTGCAATGGCTGATTTCAGTTGTATATATTATCCAGACCACATGCTCGAAAGTTCACGTGACTGTTCGAGGTCTAAGAGTGGAATTAAATATGACTCTTGCTCTGGCTTTGAAACTGATAATCGAAGTAAATCTAATATAGATTGGCGAGCATAAAACTTAAGAAGTTGTAACACATGAAAGGTACGAAGCGGTAGGATTGGTGTCGTTGGTGAAGCCGGTAACGGAGCACACATAGGGCTTCCTTGTGTCAGAAAATAAAGGGGCCACGCAGAAAAATATTGTCATAGGACACTCAGTAGAATTTTGTCGTAGACGAAGTAAGTTTAGGAAGTCGTGGTAGCCACAGTACTCGACCTTTTCCTTCGTCCATCAAACGCTATGCCGTCGCTGGAACTGGAGCGCTGCCCTTGAATCATATGCAAGGACATGGCCGTGCAGCCAAGGTCAGCGTTGCAATATCCCCGCGGTTCATGCATTTCGCCGAGCGTACAAATATCGATTTGACCCGTCCGTCGGCTTTGTTCGGGCCCTGCATGCCTCAGCTGCCGTTTTATTTATCTCTGGGACCAATGCTGTTTCGGCAGTTCGCGACGAATTTCGCCGACGTGCCCTTGCGGTGAGTTACGGCGTGCCATGATTGCTGAAGCCTCACATGAATGCTTCCTGGTATGCATAGCAGGTACTGCCCGTACGGACCAGTATTTTCTCCAGTATGATGATGATGACGATGATAACGATTACGAAGAGGAGGAGAAGGAGGAGGAGGACCTCGATAACTGTTGCACACGCCCATAGTCGTACCACATCCATATTGTTACTGCATGCGTGCTTTGGGTATGAGCATCTGTGTAGTGGGAAACAGGGAGGTAGTAGTAGAAGAGGACGTTCGGCTAGTAAAAAGGCCTGCGGTGCGCGCTTGTTCAACACCTTCGCGTCCACCGGTACGTCGCAGCTAAATAAACCCTCTCGTAGACGTAACAGAGTGGTGGAGGTGCTGGGTACAGCACGTCAACGTACCACGGAGCCACAGCTGTTTGGACTTCGCCGGAGCCGTCGTCTTGCCGGTCTGCCACCGACAACATTCGTCATGGCCCAGAGCACAGGTCAAGACTCTTCGGAACCACGTCGCAGCTAAATAAACCCTCTCGTAGACGTAACAATATCATACCCATAAGCGTGCGCACGAGTGGGGCTAGGGGGGGGGGGGGGGCGGCGGCCGCCCCCCTAATCATCTGAGGGGTGCTGCAGTTCTGCCCCACACCTTTGCTCAGTCGGACATTACGGCCACGCAGATTTTTGACGATAGTGGAGACCAAGGAACACTGATGTTGCGTTCCGAGAGCTGTTTACTTCCCACTTTCATACCCGCGGAACGCCGGCGACCAAATGCAGGCCGTTGGGGGAGCACGTCATCACTTCCATTTTCATTTCCGCATCAACTACTGCAATGCTCGCTTTCTTCCGAACACGACCGAAAGGGGGGATTGGGGCGGGACGCTGCGATGAGACTTCGCACCCCCTAATGCGGAACCCCGCGCGCCTGTGGATATGACATTCGACGGAGTCGAAGCTATCTGCACGAGAGTGCAGAATAAGCGCTCTTGATGCTTCGGTGTTCGAAATTTCCTTGCTCCGAGTGGGACGAAATAATTTGCCCGAATGTGGAGAAACGAACACGGCCGTGGGAGCTCGGCGCGACGTTGGCATATTGGAAGTGCGACATTCACGTTGGCACTGCTGCTCTGCTGGTATGTTGGCTGAGCAGCGGCGCTTACGCGTTGGCACGCAATGTATGCAAAACAACCGCAAACGCCGCACATACGTCTGTGGCGCCACGGGCGTTGTTCTATCAGTTGTTCTAAATATATACGGTCTTCCTTCACTGACCGCCGTAGTACGCGAGAGCTCAGAGCAAACTCGAAGATGAGAGTTATTGCATCCCACGTCGGACACATAGGCGCACATGTTCTGGGAACGAAGCAGAAGAGGAATAAGAGGAAGGCGATGATAAGGAGGACGCGAAGAGAGCGCGTGCCGGTTCCATAATGATAATTTTCTGTCCACGACACACGGCAAACATCGAGCATAACAGATCTGCTGTAAAAAAAGGAAAACAATAAAACGTGACTCAGTTAATGGATCTCTGGATGTGCGGCCCTTTTTCGCAAGTCTGCAAGCGCGATTTAATTTATGTCTTCTGATCAACCCCACGGCGTATAGTGACATAAGTCCTTGGTGTGGAGCAACACCAGCACTTTTTCCCATCACGTGGGAGTATGCGGAGCACGGAAAGAGCACGACACCAATGACACATGAGATGAATGGCAGGCGCTGCTGTCTAGCCCGGCCCTGGATGATCAGCTAGGACTGATCCAAAGAGCTGAACGGATGGCTCGTGCCAGTGGGGCCTTGGAATAGGGGCATCACCCTGCCGGACAGACTACGTTCTTCACCCCCATATTCCCTGCGGGGTTCTAGCCTGTCTGGTTTCTGTACATAATAAAGCTTTTCTTCTACTGCTACTACTACTACAGTGCTTTTATCCACCTAAGTTTTGTCCTTCCTCCTCAGTGGGTAGGAGCCACCATGTTGAGGAGAACGAAGCATGCGTGTCACGAAATATTTAAAAAAATAGAATTTTTTTTTGTTTTCATAAGACGGCTTCTTGGCCAATCCCCCAGAGTGGGTATGAGCCATGCAGTAGAGGATACTACTACTACTACTACTACTACTCGGTCGTCTTTTGTCTTTAAACATTAGTTGTAACAAACCATGTTTAAATCTTCATATCAACAATTCTTGGCCAATACCCCAGTGTGGGTATGAGCCATGTGTAGAGGAACATCATCATCATCGGGCGCGAGCTGCGCGTTCCTCTCGCGGTGGATACGTTCTAAATCTACTATCGAAACCGGACTACCGCGATCAGCTCTCCAGTTTCTCCGACTAAGCAGCTTCACGAAATGTCAGCCGTCGCTGTCCCAAAGCGCAACAGGAGGAGGAAGCGCAAACCGAAGCACTGTTCCACCTCCGGCACGACAAGAAGCGGACTCAGTCACTTGCCGTTCAACACAAGGGCCAATTTCTTACGACTTCTAGCCCTCTTCGAGGTCCCGCAGAAAGCCGAACAAGAGCAGTGTCAATGCGTCGTTGGAGGCGGTGACCCAGAGCAAGTTGCCGGTTCCAAGTCCCGGTCGAAGACTGTTTCTTTCCCGACTCCACCGAAGCTGCCGAATGACAAGCCGAAAGCCAAGATAGGATCGCCCAGCTTCAAGCATTTGAACAAGAACAAATGCAAGATAAGCTCGTCCAAATCTGCCGAATGTGAAGCCACTTTCGTGGAGGACGATGTCGTCGTGCGTGACGAACCGGTACCGACACCTCCGACCCAGATAGACGTGGAAGATTTCGTGAGACAGCCGCGAAAGATCTTGCAGAAGAACGGTCCATTCCAGGAGGACAACCTGCTGAAAGCGCTGTGCACTTCACAGGCTCAAATAATTATCAGTGCATACGGCACGATCACTTCCTTCCTGGACAGGTGTCAAGGATTTCAAGTTCTCTATGAAGAATTGTACACGTTCGTCTTCTGCAAGTGCACAGATGACGAAGATGGCATCCTGGACGCAGGCGCTGCCGTGTCATGTATTCGTCGCTCCAACAAAATCGGACTCCAGAACTGGTTAGTTGGCGGCGATGGACTTCGGCGAACAAGTATATTTTTTTCTAGCAGCCCTTCTGGAGAAGGAGTCGACAAACAAGAAAGGTGCCGAATGAAGCATGGCTGGACCCAAGTTCCTTGGCTACCTCCTTACAGCTCGCGAGCCCTGCAGGCTGTTCGGCAAACGTGCGAAGCCGAGGTCCAGGCTGAAAGATGTTCCACTGCCCGGTTAGCCGAAGTGAAGTTTTTGCTTCAGGAGCGCGAAAAACGAGTTACTGAGCTCAAGGAGAGGCTCTGTACCACCCGAGAGAGCCAACCCCGTGAAGCGCAGCAGCTTCGTGATAAGATTGAGCTGCTCAAGGCGGCGGCACCACCACCACCACGAAGGGTCAACGAAGTAAGAAAGAGCGAGCAGCCCACTGGTACGAATGCGGCCCAGGCAAGCTACCAGCTGCCACGACCCCGGTTGCCACAGCGTCAAAGGTCTCCACCACGCTGGCTCAGAGTCGAGGAGAAGCCACGGCTGCTCTGCTTTGGACAAACGGCGAGGCTAGGACCCCCTCATCGTCGAGGAACGCAAGCGCCTCGACCCAGAACGGAGAAGCGACGAGCACGCCCTGTTGGACCAACGGTCAATCCGTTGTCCCCACTGCGTCGCAGAACACCTTCACCTTGGCGGAATACCCGAGTGAAGGCACGAGCGCTTCGCTTTGAACAAATGGCCCGGCTACTACACCCGATGCGTGGGAGGACATCACCTCAAACCAAGGCCGAGGTAAAGTCACGGGCGCGGACCCTTGGACTAATGGCTCAACTATTGTATCCGCTGCGTCACACAACGCCGCCACCGCGACGAAAGGCAGATAGGAACTCACTTGCCTGTGGACAAGCGGCCCGGATAGGGCTAGCAACGCCTCCGGGAACACGATCGCCTCGACCCAGGGCCGATGAGAATCTACGAGGGCGTCACCTTGGACAAAATGCCAGACTGTTATACCCGCTGCGTCGCGGGATAGCTTCACCTCGACGAAAGGCCGAGGGCAGCCGACATGTGCTTCCGTTTGGACAAGCGGCCCGCATCGTGCCTCCGATGCGCCGGGAAACATCATCTCGACCCAAGGTGGAGAAGTCCCGAACACGTCCCCTCGTAGCAGAGGCCCGACCACTGTCTTCACTACGTCGAACATCATCTCCTCGACCAAAGGCTGACAGGAAGTCATGTTCACTTCCGTCTGGACATACGGCCCGACTACTGTCCCCGTTGTTTCGGGAAACACCTAAAGCAGTTGAAATTTCACGAGTGCGTACCCTTGGACCTAACCCACGACTGCCTCACAGAACGCCTTCCCCTCTACGAAAGGCCGAGGGGAAACCCCGTGTACATCCCCTTGGTCAAACGGCCCAGCTAGAGTCCCCGAAGCGTCAGGAAACACAATCACGTCGATACGAGGCCGAGAAGATCCGAGCGCTTCCCCTTAAGCCAACGGCACTACGAGCGTCCCCGCTGCACCGAATATATCATCACCTCGACCAAAGGCCGAGAAGAGTCCATATATGCATCCCAATGGTCAATGCACCGGTCGATCGCCCCTATAGGGGGGATCGACACCTATATATGCCACCTATATATGCCACTGACACCTATATGAGACCTATATATGCCATTGGGAGGCATATATAGGTTCAGGAGGGCAGCCGAGCAGCTGCCGCCACCCGTGTGCGGCGAACTGAAGCCTGGCCGTCAGATTCAGGTTAGCGCTCAAGGCTTGGACGTCGAGCCCAAACCATCCAGTCAAGTAGCATCACGGGCTAAGAAAAAGGCTGAACAACAGATGACAAAGCTTGTACAGATGGTAAAAAAGAACAAGCCCGAATACACGGAACAGGAGATCCGCGTGCGCTTGAACGACTTGCGCCCTTCACAGGGCAGCTTCTCCAGCATGACATTTAGGGACATCGTTGTCCTGATGCTTGGCCTCCCTGAGGAAAAACGGTAGGGGAGGGCGGTGTGTTCGAAAAAAAAATTCCTGCAGCGTTTTTGTATGCTCAGGTTGATGATGATGTGCTTAAAAACGGAACTACGCTCTCTATCACCAAGGTCCTTGGTTCTTCTTTTTTTTTTCGGCTGTGTTATAAGCTTTTGCTCTGCCAGCTTGCCAGATAGTGTACTATTAACAGGTTTCTTTAAAGGAGTACTGATACGAAATTTAAATATTTTCGACTCGTTGCTCTAAACGAAAACGCGGGTGTCGAGATCCCTAAAAACCGTGTCGTCGTGCTTGGGAATGCGTTGAATATATTTTATTGCAATAGCAATTATATGGATACTCTCGGCTGATTTTTTGCGTCGCCGTCATGCCCCAGATATGTATATCTATGTATATATATAAAAAAGGCACAAAAAATAAAGCATGCAGAGAAAATTTATTAGGTACCCGACCGCGAGCGAATTCGAACCAGCAACCCCTCGCTCCCCAGCGCGCTGCGTTAGACAACTCAACCACACGCCATGTATGCGCCGGCGAACTAACGGCAAACTATCTATATACGCCATGTACTACTGGTGGTAAGCAAATCTCGGAGGAGCGCGAGCGTGTTTTTTATCACGCAACGCTCCTAATTTTCTTTCAATTTGAAAACTGCCCTTGAGACGCGCACGACAATGTGACCCTTTTCTGTATCCGCTCGTGATGTGGAAGGAAAAAAAAAACAAAGAACACCGGGCACACCTTCCATCAGGCGCCCCCTGTGGCTGGAGACGCAGGGAGTCACTCCACGCGCCGCAGTTTAAAAAAAAAATAAATATCTAAGAGCGGCTGATTCTCCATTGCCGGCACTTGCGGACGCAGCGCTCCTAATTTTCTTTCCATTCGAAAACTGCCTTTGAGACGCACACAACAAAGTGGCCATTTTCTGTACCCACTCATCATGTGGACGCGCCGCAGTTTAAAAGAAGAAGAAATACCTAAGAGCGTCTGATTCTCCATTGTCGACACTTGTAGCGCGTTGCTCAAACACGTAGACGTAACAACTGTGACATTTGTCAGTTCACGCTTGCCCTCTGCATGCCTGTGCGTTCTTTTAAGACGTCCTTTTTTGTGCTGCAGCGGCGTGCTGCAAGTATCGAGCTGCTTCTGGTTCTTCGTGTGAGATTTCAATTTCTTGCTATCGCATTCATTGCTTCGCCCTTGCGGCGAAGCTGTGACTTTTTAAATACCGCTACCTTAAAAAGCACGTTCGGTTTTGGTATCGAGGGGGCGGCTTCGCAGTGACGTGTCAACACGTCTGACGTCACACAGGAAGACTGCAACTCGCGAAATACTAGCACCAGCTCTGTCATTTGGTGTCAGTCGCACCCGTAAGGTGCAGACGACGGACCGAATCCGGATTTGACGTAGACGCGGACGGCTAATCCGCGGATCATCCGCCAGCAGGCGCATCCACACGACGGACGGTGTCCTAGCATTAGTGTGCCGGATTACTCTCGACCGCAGTCTCTGCGCTCACCTGCGCCCCCTGCGAGCAGACCGGTTTGAGAGTATTCAAAAACATGGAAACCGACAGAACGCGAAGCTCCCCGAGCTTTGTCGAGCGTCGTCGAGGACTGTAATTTGTTTCGGTGAAAATGGTGTTGTTGGCGGAATGGCTGGATGGGAAGAAAAATCTGCTTTACAAAGAGCTGCTGAAGACTGACCTCGCTTCTGTCGCGCGTGGGGCTCCACATAGGAAGAGATGATACAGTGATGCGCCGATATCGGCAGTTTCTTTTACGGATAACAGGTACTGCCAGTGCTCAATGCAATGCTTCACATTATGTTTCCTTCTCTTGTTTCGCATCTTGACCTTAAAATCAGTGTTCAAACAGGGGCCGCGTTCTGAGACAACCGCGTTCGGCGACAACGCCACTTTGCCGGCCGCACAATCCTGCGTGTGCAGTGATTAAAGCGACAACTTACTCTCCACTCTCCAACATGCCACTCAGCGCGCATTGAAAGTGATATATATCTCGAAGGTGATCGTCTTAGAATGCCACCCCAGAAATAAACTGAAGTAAGCGCCAGCAGAGCTGAAATCAACTGCGAGGACAGCCGTACGGCTCGAGCAAAAGAAAGGTGTACTGGTTGCCAGCCTGTTTGTCCGCTAAAGCTACGGCGTTCCGCCGCCAGAATCCCGATGTGAAAAACAGGTTGGGGTTATCCATCCACGAGCCGCGCGGACGAGATGAATCGCTGAGGTGAGGTCACGTGACGCGCTGTCCTCCTCGCCACATCCGGATTCGGTCCGTCGTCTGAATGCACCAAACAGCGACGAGTGAATTGTCGTTCAGCGACTCCGACAGCGATTTCTGCGATTTAGGCTGCATGCAGGGCGCCACCTGCGCAAACCCAGGGAACTGTGTTGACTTGTCGTGATAATGTCCATTCCGGTGGGGCTGGCTTGCAGATGGTGGGGGGCAAAAACATTAAAATAAAAGTAAGATACCTTATACGTGTTGCCTGGCGTCAGTGTGTCGAGAGCGTTGACAGTGCATATCATGGAAGCGAAAAATGTCCGTTTTTCGGTGCCTCAAAAACATATCATTACTCCTTTAATGGTTAAAAGAAGGGATGCGTGGATGTTAGGTAGAGGAGGTAGAAATGGAAGCCCTGTTTATTTTTAGCGAAGCGGTGGTGAATAATCGGGTTGGCCCAATTTCAATGGCACACACCTGCTGGGGGGTTTTCTGTTGAGTAAGTAATTGTTGACTAGGTAACTGTTCGCGGAGTTACGATGTCTTCACATTTCTCATTACTCTCAGGGTCGCAGTCACGCCAACCAGTTCGCCAGTTGAACTCAGTTTGTGTGGCCGTGGTCGCTTTTTTTTCTCTTAATTTGAACGTAAAGGCCATACATGATGATGATACTGTTCCGTTGAATAGGTAACTGTTCGCGTAGTTACGAATGGCATAGTTATATACAGTTTCGCTGTAACACGTCGAAAAAGTTCGTTGTAATATTCGGGTCATCTTATGCACAGCAGTGCATTTTGTTTTAAAACGTAAGCAATCTTTAGCGAGTTCCTTGGGCTAATCGTGTCGGTAACGTCGCACTTTGCGTTTCACGTGGTAATACACGGAGCTCCACAGAAAGTGCACGGAAAGCCTATGGGTATATGGGGAATAACTCGAACACAGAGCGCGGTGTCTTGAATCACGCGACCTCCTGATAAATCAATAAATGAAGAAAGGAAAGTTTGCTGGGGGTGATATTCGAACCTACGACCTCTACCACCGGCAGTTTACCGCACAAGGAGTCATTTTATGGAATCTGTCGTGACACGATAGCGATGGCGACAGCGGGTGTCACAGAAAATGCGTTGCCGTGTCGGCGGCGCTGGTTGTGAGCGAAAAATTCTCCTTGTCCGTGAGCGAGAAAAAATTATGGACGCTTCGCACTGGTGGCGCCAAGCCTGAAGGAAGAGCGCAGCTGGGGCGGTCTTCGTTGTTTTCCTTTCTTTCCTTTCTTTATCTTTCTCTCTGTTTCTTGTATCTCTTTTTTAAATCTATTTCTCTCTATTTCTTTCTTTCTCCCTCTATCCATTTCTTTCTCTTTCTCGCTCTTTCTATCTTTATTCACTTTCTCTCCCTCTGTGCTTCTCTCTCCTTATTTCTCTCTTTCTCTTTCTGTCTTGCTCTCTGCTTTTCCTATTTCTTTTCAATGTTTGTTTCTTTCTACGTCTTTCTCTGTCTTTTTATCTTCTTATGTCCGTATTCCCCTTATTTCTCCCTATCTTCTATTCATCTTCCTTTCTATCGTTTCCTTTCTCTCCTTCTTTATCTATACGTGTTATCTCTTTCGTTCTCCCTTTCTTTCTCTGTCTCTTTTTCACGTGTTGGTTTTCATTTGACACTCGCACCTGTTCTACACGGTAGTGGGGCTCGCCCATCAATTTCTGTGGCGCACACCCACCTGAGGAGCTTTGCACGACGGAGCACAAGTTACCGATAGCCTAAACATCTTCACTGTAAAGAGAATGAAGAGAGCATGTCCCCGTTCACAGTGATGATAGTTCTTTACGATGGAGCACAAGTTACCGACAGCTTAAACAGCTTTGGTGTTAAATATCCTGATGGATGCAAATAATGAAAATCGGGCTTCGAGCCGGAATCGAACCCAGGCATTCTGCGTGGCGGTCTAATGTTCCGCGCCAGTGCTCTGCTTTGGAAAAATACCTTGTACAGGCGTCATTTCGGGCGAGGAGACACGTCAACGGACCTAATATTGTGTGGAATCGCCTAAAATCGCACCAGACGTCACAATCGCACCAGATGTGCAAAGGGTGGGGGGAGGGGGGGAGGGGGCAGACAGGAGGGGAGGCCACCCCTCCTGTCTTGCCCCCCGTGCGCACGCCTATGACTCGACGAGGTCTACGACTCTCGCAGAGTTCACGAGAGCAACGGCAGCGCGATTTCGCGAGGTAATTTTAAAACGAGCCGAACACCACGACCAGCATCTTTGAATTAAAATAAAAATGCCTCCTTTTGTCATTTTCTACACCTAATTGAAATATTGAATTACGTTTCCAGAATCTCAATATTACTAACCACCTCTGGAACTTTTTCTGTATTTAATAAGGCGACGCCCAACAAGAGAATCAAAATCTGCAAAAGCTTCAAGTTATGCAAAGTGTGCTTCACTGCGTTAAGGGTGTATATGAGGAGAAGGCTACCTATCAAACGAAATAAATCGGCCATTGAAAGTAGCGCTCTCTCTCTCTCTCTCTCTCTCTCTCACACACACACACACACACACACACACACACACACACACACACACACACACACACACACACACACACACACACACACACACACACACACACACACACACACACACACACACACACACACACACACACACACACACACACACACACACACACACACACACACACACACACAAGCGCGCGCGGTACAAGAAACAGTCTCCTCTGTTGAATAGATAATCGATGCTGTACGATCAATGATCAGTCTTGCGGCAATTCGGGCTCTAGGTAAGGGCGTTGATGTCACAATATAGGCTACCCAAATTTGCTGCCTGAATAATCGATCTTGCTCCACGTTGCAGCTTTCATTCATCGTATTGTTGCACCAGATTCCCAGCGGCCGCCGTCAGCGGCAGGGGCCTCAACTAATCTTCTAGTTTTGAATACATGAGGTGCAGGGGAAGAAATGGCTAGATGTTTTTAATACACTGCTTTGCATAACCTGTCATCCAACACAAGGTGCGCATCACATTCGTCTTCCCGTCATCAACAATTGCTGTCAAAATCAAGACAAAGCGATTATCTTTAGGAAAACACACTTTTGTGCGTCAGAAGGTATACTTTTTAAAACAAAAGAGAAAAAGGAAACTGTTTTTTTATGGTTGCGAAAGAAGTTGGTCTCCGAAGACACTTGCGCCGTCCCACCTTTAGTCGGGTCAACAAGACTGCGCAATCGCCAGAAGAAGGATAATAGCTTTATCTCCATTATGCTAACCTTATTGTGCCGAAAAGAAAGAATAAAAAAATACTTTGACGTCCCTATTCCCACGTGAATAAGGCGTTTAAGCAATGCCTTGGCGAATCGCAAACAAATACAGCCCTTCCACGGGCGAATCACGTGAAAGTCGATTTTCTGAAATCTGGATGTCGTAAAAACGTTATTCCCGCCTCCAAATTGAATCTGAAGAGCATCGGAATGGAATCTGCTGTTTCGCAAGAGTGCACTTGAGTCGAGGAAGCGAGGCCTTCAGCAGACAGAAAAGTATGCCTCTTACGCAACATTCTCAGCATACTTCTCGAACTTCAGTCTTGACCTTTATTTCTTCACGCAAGACGGAAAGAGCAGCGTTAATAAATAAATTAGAGCGTGAAATAAGAGAGCCCCCGCGCGAATTATGCTGTGTGACTGTTCAACAAGTACAACAGCAAACACGTCGAAAGTGTAGTTATGTTTTGCTACTCATACCTGTAATTTCACCGATCGTAGGCGGTCACGGAGCCCAGTTGTTTTTAGAAAATGCTGCAGTGACCTTGTCGCCTGCAGTGAACGCGGTTATGTATGTGCACGTGAATCATTCGTTCTCCATTTTCTTGTACCTCACTTTTTTTACAGCGAAAGCTGTTATGAGATCATTTCACCGGCCGTTTTTGGCGCCGTAGTTGTCCGCCGCCGCCGCCGCCGCCGGTGTCCGTAACCAGTATTGCTCGAAATAAGAAAAAAAAACGAAATAAGAAAAAAACTATAGGATGGAAAGAGGTTCGAACCTGGGCCCTCTGCGTGGGAGCCCAGTATTCAACCTCTGGGCCATGCCGGTGCTTGAAACTGCTTTGCAAAAAGGTCCTATACAGGCTTCATGTCGGGAAGGAACCACATTAAGACATGCAATGTAGCGTGGTACAAGAGTAAAATAAGCACCAAGCGTCGCACAACGCGAATTCTGTAACCAGGCGTCACACAATGCGAATTGCGCAACGAGTAGGTTGTTGAATGCTTCCAACCCATTACAAAGGGCTCTGCCCTAATTCATCGTCATCAGGCACAGCATCAACAAAGTGCGCATAATGCCTCACATGCGTTTAGCAGGTACCAACGATGGCACAGTGCCTGCTGCTCTACTTCTAAAAAATTACAATGATTTGTAGCGTAGCGGGTTCCTCGCAAGTGCACTTGTA
This sequence comes from Rhipicephalus sanguineus, assembly GCF_013339695.2. Classification (NCBI taxonomy): domain Eukaryota; kingdom Metazoa; phylum Arthropoda; class Arachnida; order Ixodida; family Ixodidae; genus Rhipicephalus; species Rhipicephalus sanguineus. Next base: position 46,502,505 of record NC_051177.1, read on the forward strand.
TTGGTTGCCAAGGAAGCCCATAAGCGCATGATCCATTTCCTGGGAGTCTCAGTAAAGTTCTTCGCCCCCCCCCCCGTCTCTCTCCCACGTGAACGTATGTTATACAGCATGACGGGAGAGGGAAATAGCGACCGGGCGTCACCCAATGCAAATTACATAACTGGTGGGCGGTTTAAACATTCCAACCCATTACAAAGGGCTGAGCCATAATTCTTCATCGTCAAGCTGGTGTCTCACTTCTCCGCAGAATGACGAATAATGCCTTAGTAGGTGCTTCCCAACTTCACAAAAATTGTGATTTATGGCGTAGTGGGTACCTTTCTAGTGTACTTGTATTGTAGCCCAAAGAGAGCTTAACGGGCTCTAGAAACGCCGCTCTTCCAGCTTTCGCTGTGACTGTGCTGCGGTTTCAGCGCAGGCCTGGCGTTTTCGTGAATCATTCGTTCTCCATTTTCTTGTACCTCACTTTTTTTTAATTTCTAAGCCCGATTTCTCCTTCCCCATTGTGGGGTAGCAAACCGAGTGCAACCTAGATAACCTCCCTGCCTCTCATTTGCCTGTTATGTCTCTCTCTCTGGCGCCGACGCGTTGGCACCGCATGCGTTCGTGCCTATCGACTAATACTTATTAAAGACGATAGTCTTTCTTGGGGAACTTAAACGCAGAAATTTTGGTCTGTCTTTCTGTCTGTCTTTCTGTTTGTCGGCACGTCCCTCGATTCAGCCACTCGGTCAAAGTTGAACCACTTGCCCAAGGGCCAGCCATCGTGAACGGCTGACTAGGTTCATACTTGTGTACATTGTTGATCAAAAAGCAAACATTACGCATATCTGAGGCGCAACATCACTAGGTAAGTATTAGGCGGTGTGTTCCTTTAACAGAAAATACATAGATACGCAATTTTAAAGACCTTGATGGTATGCGTTTAACGTTGAGACAGTAACGCGTTTATTAAAAGATTGCCACAGTTGAAGCGATCAGCGGTCCAAGCCGAGCAAGCGCGAGCGCCAACAACAACCGTCTTCGTCGTCTTCTTTCACAGGCGTTCTTGTCTGCGCCCTACCGTGTTACAAATCACTCCCCCGCGGAAAAGGAGCCATCCTGGCGACCTAAGGAACAGGTACAACTGGTGGTGTTGTGACTTCCTTTTCTTCGTCATTCGTCTACAGATGACCAAACATCATCATTATGGATGCTCCTCACGAGCTGACGCGTGCTCACGTGGCAGCGCTGGCTCGCCCTCTTCTTTTCTTTTTTTTCTAGTTCCATTAAAGCGGTTCATCTTGCAAGACGTGTTTTTGGCTCGATGTTAACCCCGCCGCAGTTGGAAGGCTTAGAGGTCCAACACATGGTGCCGAAAACCCGGGACCTTTAGACACCGCTGACATCATCGACGCACGGAGCCGCGACAGCTAAGAAGACGCGGCGCCTGCGACCTCAGCGAGATTCCCCGACTGCGTGCGACAGAATGGAACGACAGCTTAGACGACGCAACAGCCTGCGGTCTCAACTCGATGTCCTGTTGGCCGAGGCGGAAGGCAACTTGCGAGAGAATCGAGAGGTCACGAAAGCTACTGTAAGTGTACTCCTCGATCGAATCAGCTCCTTTTACGGACAGATAGAGAAAGTTGATGAGGCGATTTTTGAAGAGACGCCAGACGACCTGTTAGACAGCGAGACATTAGACGCTGGAAAATACCGTGACAAGGTTGTTACCCTGACAGCGAACCTACGCGTCAAACTGAATGAATGTATGTCGCCTCCAACCCCACGCCCTACTAACGTTCACCCGTTACCTTCCGGCAAGAGCAAGCTTCCGCAGCTAGAACTCCTAAAATTTGACGGGAACCGCAGACAGTGGCCGCGATTTTGGACCCAGTTTACATCAGCAGTTCACGACAACAGCGAGCTGAGCACAGCTGACAAGTTCAACTACTTGAGCAGTCTGGTGACCGGAGCAGCCGCCTCAGCTATATCGGGATTGCAAGCTACGGAAGAGTGCTATGCAGACGCCATTGAAATTTTAAAGAAGCGTTTTGGAGATGAACAGATCATCGTTCAAGATCATCTACAAGGTTTGCTGGACCTCAAACCGGTGTCATCATCAGCAGACGTCCATCAGCTGAGGAAACTGTACGACAACGTACAGGTTCATATTCGAAGCCTCAAGGCGCTTGGCACGAACTCGACAACTTATTGCACCATGCTGCGAGAAATCCTGTTAAGAGTTCTCCCGACTGACATAGTACTTCGGTTTCACGAGGCGCGCAAGGCATCATCATCAGCTGCAGCTTCTTCGAATGCAGAAGATAACGAGCTTCAAAAGCTTTTGGAATTCTTCGACCTTCAACTGACTTGTCGGGAAGCTGTGGCCGAACAAGAGATACACAGAAGTCGTCGCACACCAGAGAAAGGAGGATTAAAGCCCAGCCATCCACGAGACGTTTCCACGACAGCTGCTCTACAAAGCTCAGCTAGTAGTCCGCAGAAGTGCCTGTTTTGCCGTTCCGAAAAGCATTCTGCTGAAGTTTGTGATAAAAGGGAGATCAGCCTCTCGCTCAAAAAGGAGATGCTTACCAAAGCCGGAAGATGCTTCCGTTGTCTAAAGCAGGGCCATTTGGCGAAAGATTGCAGAAGCCGGCTGAAATGTGGAAAGTGTGCGAGAAGGCACGCAACATCCGTTTGCGCATCGGAAGAGATCAGAAGCGACAAGGAGAAGGTGCTATCTGCATCGGTCAATCTAATCTCCAAGCAGCCAAGCTCAGTCGTAATGCTGCAGACTCTGACGGCCACCATATCAGGAACCAAAACATCTGGTCGCTACCGAGTCCTTTTCGATGGCGGAAGTCAGCGGAGCTTCATTACGGAGAAAGCTTCCCAAAGACTTGGCTGCGAAGTAATAGAAGAGGAGACGTTGACCGTAGGCGTGTTCGGTGGTGAAAACGCGCGGAAAACCATGCAGAGGGTGCGAGTATCGATTCTCTCTGCGAAAGAGAAAATTCCGATTTCAATCGATGCGCTGGTGGTGGACACAATATGCAGTGAATGCATTCTGGTACCAGAAGAAAACGTTTTGAGAGAAATGAACAAGATGCAATTGGATACGCAAGCTCTCTCTCTGCAAGGAGTTGAAGACAAACAGATTGCGGTCCTCATTGGTTCAGACTATTATTGGCAGCTAGTAACTGGTACCGTGAAGCCTGTGCACGAAAAGCTGAAAGCTGTCGAGACAAGACTGGGATGGACTGTTCACGGGCCGTTGTCTGCTACAACCAACGTAATACAGAGTGCCAGTGTCGTAGTCCTTCGAGCCACGGTGACAGAGCAAGACATCTCGAAACTTCTGACTCGGTTTTGGGATCTTGAAAGTATCGGGATCAAGGCCGAACACGAAGAAACGAAGGTCGCCGATTCAGTGCTGGAAAACTTCGAGAACAACATCAAGAAGAAAGACAATCGGTACGAAGTCGCGCTACCGTGGAAGGAAAGGGTTGACCTGGCAGATAACTATGCAGTTGCAACCAAACGTCTGCATAGTTTGATGAAGAAACTTAACAAGGACAGCGAGCTCTTGAAAAGATACGATGAGACTATTAGACTGTACCTCGATGAAGGATCTGCTGAAAGAGTACCGGAAACAGAAGAGCATCCACTTGGACCCCTGTATTATATGCCACATCGAGCTGTAATACGAGAGGACCGATCTACTACGAAGGTACGCATCGTATTCGACGCATCCTCTCACGAATCTGGTTCAAAGTCCTTGAATGATAACCTGGAAGCTGGCCCAAATCTAAATCCTGACGTAGTGACCCTACTGCTTCGTTTCCGACGCTACAAGGTAGCGATGAATGCCGATGTCGAGAAGGCGTTCCTACAGATTGGCCTGAGAGAACCAGACAGAGATGCGCTCCGCTTTTTGTGGTTCAAAACTTCCCCACAAGTGAACAGCCCAATGCCGGAAATAGAAGTTTGGAGAATGACTAGAGTGCCCTTCGGAGCTACTTCAAGTCCTTTCTTACTGACTGCTACATTGAAACACCACTTCAGGTCCGTAGAAACCCTCTATCCTGTAACAGCTCGACGATTGCAAAGCTCCACATATATGGACGATTTTCTGATTGGAGCCGACACAGCTGAAGAAGCTATCAAGATGCACAAAGAAATAATTGAGATCTTCAGGCAAGCTTCCATGAACATTCGAAAGTGGGCCAGCAACGATCCTCTAGTATCTGCCGCCTTCGAACAAGGAATCACTTCACAGGAAAAATCTCTGTGCTCACCTTCTGGACCTCTGAAAGTACTGGGACTTCATTGGAACAAGAAGACGGATACATTTTCGTTCAAGCCCCAGGATATCCTCCAGTTCATACAGGAGCATCGGATTACAAAAAGCTTTGTGCTTCAGGCTGTTGCAAGGATCTACGACCCTTTGGGGTTTCTTTCACCTTTATTAGTACGGGCGAAAATCTTCTTACAAGATCTATGGAAGGAAAACCTCGACTGGGATGAGACATTGCCACCCAAATTGTCTGCTGTCTGGCTGAAATGGAGCAAGGAGGTAACCTTGCTTAGTGACCTCAGTATTCCAAGGTTCCTAGCAGCCGGCGGAGAAGGCCCGTACCAAAAGGCAGCACTCCACATCTTTTCTGATGCAAGCGAGTCGGCATACGGGGCTGCAGCCTACCTTCGTACGGCCGACTACAGTGGCACCGTCCGGACTATGCTACTGATGGCAAAGACCAGAGTTGCGCCGTTAAAGACGGTCACTCTAGCGAGGCTGGAATTGATGGCAGCATTGCTTGCAGCCCGAATGTACGCCTACATCGTGAAGAATTGCGACCTTGGAATTGGTGAAGCAACATTTTGGTCCGATTCCCAGATTACACTTTGCTGGATTAACAAGGATTCCGTTACCTGGAAGAAGTTTGTGCGGAACCGGACGCAAGAAATCAGAACATTGACTGAGTATACCAGATGGCGATATTGTCCTGGAAAAGAAAACCCCGCCGATTTGCTCACTCGAGGCTTGTCTGCACTCAAACTTAGGCAGTCGCAGTTGTGGTGGTTTGGACCGACATGGCTTGCAATGTCTGATACGTGCTGGCCCGTGTACGGGGGAAGGATTGACATCGAAAACGGAAAGCTCAAGGCAACTGTGGAGTTTGGCCCGCATAGAGGAACTGATCAGCGGACGCGACAGCATTGTCAGGACCTGCTCTTTATGCTTGCCCGACGGCTCTGTTGTGAAGCGGCCCGTACAGCTACTTTACCCGTTGGAAGCCAACTAACGTCATCTGTCGGCGCGGGAGACTGTTGTGACTTCCTTTTCTTCGTCATTCGTCTACAGATGACCAAACATCATCATTATGGATGCTCCTCACGAGCTGACGCGTGCTCACGTGGCAGCGCTGGCTCGCCCTCTTCTTTTCTTTTTTTTCTAGTTCCATTAAAGCGGTTCATCTTGCAAGACGTGTTTTTGGCTCGATGTTAACCCCGCCGCAGTTGGAAGGCTTAGAGGTCCAACAGGTGGGTCATAATGCGGCTTCAGTCGATCGACGTGAACAGTCTCGCGGCCGCGACGACGGCGGTCCGTAGATGATTGAACAGGCTCAATCATATAGTTAACTGGGGATGCTTGACGTAGGACGCGGTAGGCGCCTTCGTACTTAGGCAGTAGCTTTGTGGAAAGGCCAGGAGCGGAGGAGGGAACGCGAAGCCACACCAACGTTCCAGGCGAATACGACTGAGGAGGCAGGTTTTCGTCGTGACGGTCCTTCTGGCCCTACTCGCCCTACAATGTTACAACCCTAGTTTCTTAAGGTGCGCTGAAAATGCGACTGCGCTGAAACTTGTCTTCCTCCGTGCCCTCTGCACAAGCTCATGTTGTGTTTCGGTTTCGGTTCAGTATGGCATTGTACGAATGACAGGGGGCGCCGCTCTGGCATTCCTGTTTTACCTAGGCGACGTGTAAGTAAGAGAGTTTGTGGAGAGTACTCGTTGAGCGCGGACGTTCCTTCTCCTTCGGCGCATCGCGCCAAACAGCGTGTTCAGGCTGGCCGGCGTCCCCACCGGTCGCGTTGGTCACCGCCAGTCTTCGCCTGCCGCTGCGCCGGGACTACCAGCCCGCAACACAGCACTCGTGTTTCCCGACGTATTGCCAGATGGCGTCCATATCTCACGCAGCGCCTCTTCTATCGTCTTTAGACGACATTTGCAGCGAAGCACGCAGATACGCGGCCAATTTTTTTCTCCGTGCTTTTTTCTCGCACATTTCTGTGCTTCATGGAAACTCGTGTTTCTCGCGTTCATTTTAACGTGATAGCGTTAAAGAGCTCGTATCACAGAAATTCCGCCGTCGGCGTCGGTGACGGCGCCGTTGGTTGTGAGCGAAAAATCATCATCTTGTCCGTGACCGAAAATCGAAAAAGCTGCAAATAAAATAAATAATAAAAATGGTGGGTCCGAGTGAGAATCGAACCCAGGCCGCCTGCGTGGCAAGCACCTGTTCTACCACACAGCCACGCCTCTGCTTGGAGCTGCACTGAAAGTAACTTTGATGCTTCCCAAAAATACGCGTCCTGTATACAGGTGTCACAGTACGAGATGCAATATCGCAGTAGTATTTCGTGGTTCAAGCGTACATTGCCATCGGGCGTCACACCATGTCAATATCATAACGACTTGGTGGTTTAAAGACAGCCACCCATTACAAAAGGCACACACATTACTGAGCGTATTCCCTTAAGACCACGTAGTGGGTGCATTGCAACTTCGAAAAAGTTTCTCGCGCATAATTGCTCCTGGTTTAAAGCATGCTACCCATTACATAAGGGACACACCTTAGTGCGCGCATTCTGTTAAACACTCGTAGTGGTCGAAGTACGCACTAGGGGCAGGATATCGCTATCGCGTTCAACTCTTAAAGGCAAAGCTTAAGCGTCCCCCAATATTTTATCCCTTCTTAAAGGACTTTCTTGCGCTAAGAAGAAATCATGAATTCTCGAGGACGACGGTCCTGTGCGAACGTCATCACACGCGTCGGCGAATTGATCCTACATTTCCTCCTGGCTCCCTCCCTCTCCATCGTCTTCCTATTCCACTTTCAAATGAGCTAACCGTACGTTATTGCGGTTAACCACCATGTCTTCTCCCATTCTGCCTTCTTCCAACCCTTACCAACGTTGAGTTGTGCTGATTGGTGGCTTAACAAGCAGAACCAACCGTGAATAAAGTTGGTAACGTATACGCATAAAGTTCAAGTGAAAAGCTGGAGGGGATGCGAACGAAATGAGATGAAAGGTATGTTGCTCTGGAGAAAAAGGAAAAACAATCGCTTCCGCTACAATCGCTCTGCAGCTCAGGCATAAAAAAAAAGAATGCTGTACCAAACGTACTGAGATGAAGCACTTTCTGAGTTTTGAGTGGTTTGCCCATGTCACTTGGGCGCACGTAAACTATGGTTCGGCCGAGGCACGTGTACGACAACTTTTGCCTCGACGCCATAGTCCATTTATTCAAGTGACGGGCCCCTTCACTGTAGTCATTTCAGAAGAAGAAACCTCATAACTTGAACTTCAAGGAATTTATTAAGATTTTCACCTCTGGCGAAGAAACTCCGCATGTCCAAACTGCGCAAGCAGGAAACATTGCGGTCTTGTATGCACTTCAGTTGTATACAACTTCTAGATTAGACAGGCATCGCTCATTGCGTTGTACATGTTTTCCTTCTTTTTTTTTCTTTTGTATATGTACGGTCCCTCCATATTCCGCTAGCAAGGAAGCAAACAGGTTGAAGTATCGGAGTCACGAAGGAAGCAGTGTAAGAAACTTGCGAGACCTTAAGGCCGTGGAACATGCTACCCTGCGAGCAGCCGCACGCAGCGGAAAAATAAAAAAAAATACTGAGACGCCAGCTTTCTGCACTGAAACGTTGTTCGGTGTGTTTGAGAGACGCGCATATCGTTGCGAAACGTAACGAAGTGGATGTATAGCGCTGCTCGGCTCCTTTTACTGTGTCGCCAATGAAAGGAGGACACATGTCTCGATCTTGCAGCCCATCGACTGCAAACAAGCAAGAATTTTTTTTTTGTCTTAGTTGTCTATCGGCCCTTGCACTAGTGGTTGACTGAAGGCGTGCGCCCTGAGAAACGTGTATACTTTCGAAACTTGAGTTTCTTGTTTATTTTCACGTGCTGTTCCGCAACGTCCGCTTTCTGTAGCTCTTACATGTAAACAGAATAATGAACTTTGAATATATGCGCATATAAGTTCTGCCCTAATGTACTTCGCTCGCGTGATTAATAATGCACACGTCAATAAAGTGACCGGGAGGCAATGTTGTAGGAAAGGGAGAGCAAATTTGCATAAACCATTCCGCATCTTTAGAAGTCCATAATAAGTTCAAGAGCTTTAGAGCAACTCTGTTGAAAACTTATTGCTGTGGTTGCTGTGACCGCAAAATGGGCTTGTGACTCGCCTGTCTTCTTCTGTTGAGTTTTCTAAGTGTGTTTAGCACTGGTTTCGTCGTTAGGTAGTCGATTAAGCTGGGTCATACGGTATTTAGGCATCGGCAGCATTAGTGTCGTGCTACTGACTATATCAGTCTACGAGGACACTCCACAATGTTTTGCCACTACATGACGTTTTATTAATATTAAACAGAAGGACCAGAGCTCGAAAAAAAAAAGTTTTCTTTTGTCTATCTGTCTTCGGATCGTCTACATCTCGCTATAATCTGTCGCTACTGTTTGGCTTGTCGTTCAGTCATCGACCTGTAGACTCGAGCACGAAGGATCTAATGGTGCTTCTCAAAGCAGAGTAAATAACTTTTCGTGGAAATGGATAGCGAGCACATTTGAAGTTATCTTTCGATTGTTTCCCGTAATAGCGCAAAAAAGCGTGGTTACTTGGAAACAAGGGCGGGGTGCAGAGGGGGGACAAAGCGTTCTAGATAAAAGTTACTTCGAGTCACGGAATTGTAAGCACTGTGTTTATTGACTGCTGGAACTAACCGGAACGCAAAACCTGTTCACGAACAGAAGTCGCCTCTTGACAGGTAGCGATGCTTCGAAATGAGGCGCGAGCAGGGAAAGTGACCGATTGATTTTTGTGCGATTCGGCGGTCGCAGGGCTACCTCTATGCCTCCGTTTTACTAATAAGCTGCGGGATTTTACACAATGCACATAAGAGTATAACTGAAAGTGCAGAGGTGACTACGACTCATCCGTACTTGAAACGCTTTCACTCGACGAGGTACGGCAAATTTGGGAATCCGGTGGCGGTATAGCTCACTAAAATATACCTAACGGCTTTTCGTTTTGAAATAAAAAGAGAGACAGAGAAAGATAGCGAGTGACAGAGCAAAAAAAAAAAAAATATTGGGCATTTGAGTGGTTTTTACTCTGATACATCCTTCATACTGCTCTGTAATAAGAATAATGACATATTATTCATGAGCTTTAGTCTTTATGCGTTACGGGGTGACGAAGACGTGACGTCGTCCTAGTGGGATGCTGCCCTACGCAGCCCGGATTTGGAAGTACAACTATGGCCAGTTCAACGGGCCAACAACGTGGCGGAGAGGGTAGGCCTATCTGCCCCGACGTAGGAGCGGCCCGCTACGTGCTAGTTCGCGCCCCGAAGGACCTAAATAAAGTTATTCAATTCCACTAGTTTTTCTAACCGTGTAAGGACCTGAACAGGTGTCATGTTTCACTAATAGCGTGAGAAGTGGAGAGGTGGATTTCTTGTCTGCTAACTGAGAGTCAGGAAAGCCAGTGAGATTGATTGATTGATTGATTGATTGATTGATTGATTGATTGATTGATTGATTGATTGATTGATTGATTGATTGATTGATTGATTGATTGATTGATTCAAAGTACACAGTAGCGGAACACTGTGGTTCAAATTTGACGAAATGCCGCTTCCTAACGGGTCCTAATTATCTATAAGCGCATAGAGCTTTTGGCTTGAGCTCCCGTGAGAATGGTTGCCTCCATGGCCGCGACCTTGCACTCAGCTTCGGGAAGAACACGGCGGCTAAAAAGCCAGAAACAGCAACGCTGAAACGCTAAGCGGCAAAGTAACGATGATCAGCGTGATTTACAGCGGCGAGCTAGCGAGGGTGGCAAGTGCTTGCGCTTCAACACTCGGACGACTTTATACTTCTAGAGGCTGCCATTTTTTTTTTAGAACGTACCGGGTCGCGCTACGGACGTTTTACGACCTGCGATCAAGTATCGGACATAACATAGTCCATGCGCGCATTGTAGGGATAGCCACGATTCTCATCAGCTGACCAAAACAAAGAATCAGAACAGATATCCTCCACTGTCTGACAGCGATCGGCTCCTCTGAGTAGCGCCGACAGCTTTATGGGATAACTACGAGGGAACGAGGAAGTGGCTATTAAAGAGAAAAATAATATTGCCTTTGAGAGAGAGAACGGAAAAAGAGGAAAGGCAGGGAGGTTAACCAAACTAGCATTATGTTTGCTACCCTGCACTGGGGATTAGGAAACGGGGATTAGAAAGAAAAAGAGCGAGAGAGAGAGAAGAGAACCACTGCACGCACCAGGGGCGTAGCAAGAAATTTTTTTCGGGGGGGGGGGGAGGGTTCAACCATACTTTGTGTATGTTCGTGCGTGCGTTTGTATGTGTGCGTGTATATATACGCAAGCAAAGTTGAAAAAATTTGGGGGGGGGGAATTGAACCGCCCCCCCCCCCTTCCCTTGGCTACGCCCCTGGCACGCACACTGGAGTACCATCGGTCGCTGTGGCCGGAGTGACTCTGACCTACACGACTTCGGCGCCCTGCCATTCGATACTGCCGTAAATGTCACAGTAACCGGTGGACAGCGCAAAATCGGCGAGCTTCCCTATCGCGCCAGCGCAAAGCGCTTGACCAGACGAGGACAAAGGAGGAGAACACAACACGAGCGAGCTACATCCTCGTACGCTCAAGCGTTTTATATTGTCGCTATGCCACACAAACGAGGCTGAACCTGAGCGCTGGTCAAGCTTTCCTATTTTCTTTGAAAGGCACGCCAAGTTTCCGTTGGTGATTGCTTTACAAGAGCACTGCAGCGCACCGTTTGTTGCGAAGATCTGCAGTGATCATACAGACAAAAAAATACGCAAACAAAATTTCGTAAAGGGAACTGTCTTAAGAGGAAGAGGAAGAGAAGGAAAGAACAAAGGCAGACAGGTTAAACAGGACTGAGCCAGGTTGGCTACCCTGCACTGGGGAAGGGGAACAAACGTTTAAGAGCTTAGTGGCGCGGAGTGAGGTAGATGCGCAGTCATACACATGTACTATTTCATTATATTTTCATGAAAGTGGATAGCCAACACCAGTCGTCATTAGCTGACAACTAGTCATCATTAGCCACTCCTGCTATTATGCCAGTTAATACGGTACGCATCATACAATCTATAGAATTAAAAATAACAATTGTGCTAGTGTACATTACGCTTTAGTTGTAGAATTATGTAATAGTTCATAAGTCCCAATTTGCATAGAGATTTGTTTTCCATGTACAGCTCTAAAAATTCTTTGCTTTTTTTATAACGCTGGCCCAGAAACTTATTCTGACACCTCAGTTTGCTTTTGTATAGACACATCGCGCGTGTACTTGGTTGTCACGTTGTGAATTCCAGGAGCCCTCTACCTATATCTATATAAAAGGCGATCTCGTCTCGTCAGCAGCCGGAAATATTCGTGCATAGCGTGTGCCTCTACAGAGATATACGTATGTATACCGGCGCGTACGAATACCACCTGAGTGCAAGACGGTGTCTATCCGGCTGGGAAACACGGTGCACCGCCTGACGAAGTTGTCTCGCGTCTTCTCCCGCTCCGTCCTCCCCGGAATCCAATATCTTCCTCAATTCCTCAATGATGGAGACCGCGGGGAGAGACGATATGGCGCGCGGCTTTCCCGTCGCTCAGGAAGGCATGCCACTCGGTCGCTCCCCTCCCTTTTAGGAAGCCGGCCTCGAACCGAACAAGGCTTCAGCCTCGATTGAGCAGAAGAAGCTATTTGCGGACCCTTCGCTCGTTACGTCAATTTCTGATGGTTCCTCCTCCTGATAAAGGGCTCCAAAAGTGGACTGCTGGGAAACCTTCGAGCTTGCTGCTAGACGCCAAGGTATAGGCAAATGCCGGAGTTCAAAGCGCCCCTCACCTTCATGCAGTGGCCATATTAATGTTACGGGAAACAAGAGATACTAAAAATTACACCATCTCCCGCTAAAGGGGACCATGAGCCGATGCGAAGCCGGAGCACTTGCACGATCGCATTCCGTTGGCGTTCGTTGGGCATGCTACGACCTCGCATCGTGGAACGCGAAGAGGAACGCTACGCGCGTCGTATCTTCCATCTAGCCTGGCCGTTAATTCTCACAGGGCGAGCGGGGAACGCGGTCGACAGGCGGGTGAGAGGGGGCAGCGTAGGAGAAGAGAGAGAAGGGGAGGGGACGCGCATGCGCTCGAGCTCATCGCGGCGTTGCGCAGGAGAGAATTTCGGCATGTCTAGCCCGCGTTTCAAAGGAAGAGTGGAAAGGAGGATGGGAGAGGGCAAAGGGAGAGGGCCATGGGAGAGGGCATAGGGAGAGGGGAGAGGGTGAGTGGAGAGAGGAAGTGGGAGAGGGGTAGAGGATAGGGGGAATGGTGAGGCGGAGTGGAGAGGAGGTGTGTGGGGAGGGTATGCGCATGCGCAGTAAGGGTGGTCACGCCGCACACCGCCACCACCACCACCACCACCACCGCCACCACCACCGGATTGAGCTCCGCCTTAAGATACTTCGCATCTAAAAGTCACATGGTAATAGTAAATGGTGGGGTTTTACGTCCCAAAACCACGTTATGATTATGAGGGATGCCGAAGTGGAGGGCTCCGGAAATTTTGACCATCTCGCGTTCTTTAACATGCACCTAAATCTAAGTACACGGGCCTCTAGCATTTCGCCTCCATCGAAATGCGCCCTCCGCGGTCGGGGATTCCATCCCACAACCTTCGGGTCAGCAGTCGAGCACCATAACCACTAGACCACCATGGCGGCTAAAGTCACATGGTCCCCTATGCATTGGCTTAAACGACTCGAAGGTGAAAGCCATCTTTTTTATACTGCTTTTTCTTCTTAAGTTGATTGTATTGATGGCATATGGCAGTTATTGCTTCGGTTGAATCAGCACCTCGATGATTCCTTCTCTTGCCCTTTCTAAAAGATGTGTATCCCTCTTCCCGCGAGCCTTAGTAATGTATTGTTAGCCCTGCGTTTTTTATCGAAAAGAAATTGCGAAACCAGTGTCTAGACGGGGGTTTTGAAATGTTTCTCAGCCCAACAAAGTCAAAGAAATTAAGAGAACAACAACACAACGAATCTAATGAATTGTTTAGGACCGAAAAGAACGAGTTCGCAGACAAACGCCGAATACAAATGAACAAAAGAAGGCATAAAAATTGTGCGCCGAGCGCTTGTTGAGACGAGATCGCCTCGGAAATCTAAACAGTGCGGTTAACCCGGATCGTACCTTACGGTTTTCACGACACCGCACGAAGGAAAACGTTCAAGGCGCGCTTTCGTGCGCATTCAATAAGCTCGGGAGACGGTAAGTAATTAGGAAAACGTGTGCGTCTTGGCTTAACGCGTGGTAAACGAAGCAGCGCTGGTCGCTAGTGTGCGTAGCCCTAATTTCTCGGCGCTCGCTATGTTTCTCGCTCATTCCTCGTGGTCTCGCAATGCCGAATAAAGGAGCGACGAGCGTAACAATAGCGCCTTTGTGCTGTCGCTCGCTCCCCGTGAACAAACAAACAGGTTGAATGTATACAAACTCCGTAGAACGTTCGAGTTTGTTGAAATCCAAACGAAGAATGTATACCGTCTTTAAGTGTAGCGCTCTGGCGAATTGTGACAGCTGAGAGAATGGAGATTACGGATGGTTCTCCCTGGCAAAGACCTCAAGAAAAGAATAAAAATAAAATAAGAGAACGCTATTCAGCGGATGGATCACACGATGCATACTAATCCTTCCTTGTCCGTGTCTCCTTTTTTCCTTTGGATCTTTTTTTTTTTGCGATATTTACCACCACGGTTGGAATGTGAACGTCAAGCCATGTGAGCTGCAGCCCAACACCTACCATGTGAATGCGTTTTGCCAATATTTCATCTGGAGAGAAATCGAAGGCTAGGACGTTAACATTCAGGAAAACTTGCGCACAGCCTAAATTTTTGCGACTACTACGGAGCACTCCCACCTCACGGTGATACCGGGCATTGCTAGGAACACTGTTTCGAAGATAAACGTTTATTTCTCTTTCCTCACGCTTGGAAAATGCGACCTTCAGTCATAAGGCGCAATGTGGGAGACTGAAACTTCGGCTTTGAGAACGGAACACGCAAATCTTGCATCAGCAATGTCTTCTCGATATAAAACTGAGAGTTAACGAGGACGATTACCATAAAAGCAAATACATTGTTGTGTAACCGAAATGACAGTTTCCTGCTCGATGAGATGGTGAGAGACACGCAAGAGATCGATATATTATATAATCTCGCACGTAACCAACTTTATCTGTTTTACATAAGACTATATAAACAATGACAATGGCATAAGACGGTATAAAGTCAGCCAATGGCACCGTAAAAAAATTCCTGGCGAAGTGCAGATTTCAAGTTGAGAAACACCGACGTCCACGCGGATAAAAACGAGATCGTAGGAAAATTCGAGGTGTCGCATTAAGACGTTAAAAACAATCGTTCACTATAATGGCATCATTCCGAATCGAAAGAACTACCTATCCAACGCTTTTCTAAACTACAGACGAACCTGTTTTACTAGCACATCCTGCCTGTGACATTCATTTCTCGCCCGTAGTATAATTATTACGCTTTCATCTCAAAATGACAGCTGTTTCACTTGGCTTTGCCCTCGGGATGATGGCTCTGCTCCACTGATAACCCGCGATTGCCACGGCGTGCATTCTTACTTCGTCCATACTTTTTGAACTTATACATCTTTCCCGCTGACCCAAAGGTCGCGGGAACGAATCCCGGCCGTGGCGGCCGCATTTTCGATGGAGGCGAAAATGCTGGAGGCCCGTGTGCGGATGATGGTTCTGCTCCACCAATAACCCGCGATTGCCACGGCGTGCACTCTTCCTTCGGCCTTTAGGCGCATGTTAAAGAACCCCAGGTGGTCGAAATTTCCTCAGCACTTCATTACGGTGACCCTAATAATCATATCGTTGTTTTGGGACGTGAAACCCCGACAATTATTAGTTTTTCGCGCACATTATGATGATTGCGCTGTCATCTCAAGATGACAGCTGTCACCATTGAGCTTTGTCCTCCGGGTGATGGCTCGACTCCACCGATAACCTACGACGTTCATTCTTGCGTCGGCCATATTGTTTGCCTGCCTCGTCCATCCGTGACATCTGTCCTTCCCGTCGCTCTTTCTGCGACCCCTCCCGTTCGTTTAGCTACGGGATGGCATTCTCACGCCGTGTGTCTATCTACCTGAGCGCATCCACCTGCCTCCACAATTCCAACGAGTGAATTAACTAGTCGATGAATTATTGAACGGAGAGGGGGGGGGGGGGTGTGCATGGGCGGCTGGCCGGCAGGCTAAGCGGGAAAAGTGCAGTAGAGGCTCGTGGGTGCATGCAGGCGAGGTCAGCTGACCCGAGTGATAAGACAGAGGGCTTTCTTTCTTTTTTCCCCCTTTTCTGTTGATTCCTCGCAGCCGCGTGTCCTAAACGAGGGAGCGGGGGAGATGGGAGAACAGCGGCGGGCGCCTCTTTATTCATGACGGCTGACCAGTGTGGCTTGGTGGGGCGCCATTAATGAGTAAATATTTGGCCGGCAGCAGGGGCTAAGTGCCAGCGCGATCGAAGCAGGCCTGTCCGCTGCTGCGCAGCCTTTGTAACTAAGGCAGCCTCGAACGCTTCACCGAACCACGTTGGCCCTGTCCTACGAAGACGAGCTTCACGTTTCAGGCTTATTTTTCTTTTTTTTTTTTTTGAAGTCGACACACCGATGTGTGTACAACGGTGACGACGAGGAAGAAATCGAAGCGGTCGCACTGCAAACAAGGCACGATTAGTGCGATCCGTCTTCGCTTTTGGAACGAAAACTGCGAAGCAACCCCGCCCC